>NW_009269998.1:3295872-3303828 GCF_000687185.1 Egretta garzetta
GTTCAAGAAAGATGAGGAACTCCTAGAAAGAGTCCAGAGGAGAGCAACAAGGATGATGGGGGGACTGGAGCATCTCCCCTAGGAGGAAAGGCTGAGGGAGCTGGGCTTGTTCAGCCTGGAGAAGAGAAGGCTGAGAGGGGCTCTCATCAAGACCTACAAATATCTCAAGGGTGGGGGTCATGAGGACGGAGCCAGACTCTTCCCAGTGGTGCCCAGCACCAGGACAAGGGGCCATGGGCACAAACTGAAGCACAAGAGGTTCCAGGTGAACGGGAAGAAGAACTTGTTGACTGTGAGGGTGCCCAAGCCCTGGCCCAGGCTGCCCAGGGGGGCTGTGGAGTCTCCTTCTCTGGAGATCTTCAACCCCCTCCTGGCCGCTGTCCTGTGCCCCCTGCTCTGGGTGAGCCTGCTTGGGCAGGGGGGTGGCACTGGGTGAGCTCCCGAGGGCCCTGCCAACCCCTGCCAGTCTGGGATTCTGTGATTACCCCCAGAGGGGTCACTCACCTCTCCTAGGGCAGGGAAGCTTGTTTTGTAGCAGAAGCACCTCAGGGACATGCCCAAAGTTAAACAATTCTGCTCCCATCGGGTTAGCTTTGGGCCAGGTCAGCAAGCAGAAACATCTATGTGATTTGATAGGCTGCATCTCAAAAGATAATCGAGTACCCTGCTTTCACAAGCTGCTTTGTTCCCATTTAGGACACGATTCTGTAATTCTGGGCAATTAATTCATTTATTCTATTACATATTCACCACACGGGTGGTATTGCTGGTGTGATTATTTCAGATTACTACTACCCCACACGTTAAAGAGATCCGTCGGCTTCACTGGGGATATTCGTAGGAGGTTAAGAAACTCATGGGTAGCAACAAGGACATTGTGTCTTAGTTCAGAAAGCAAAATAATTCAATCACTTCTCAGAGCAATAAATGGAAGCAAACAGAAATGGCAGTTCTCTGGGTTTTTTTCATCTTTTAGCTCTTTTCCAATTTTTTCAAATTCATTTTAAAAGGTTACCTTACAAATTAAGATCTCTGATTTTATTTGTTTCCCTGTGGGTGCTCCCACAAACTGTACATGTTATCGCAGGGCAAAACCAAGGGGCCTTGGAAAAGCACGTTAAAACGCCAGTGACCCCATTTGTGCAACGGCTGCTGAATTGAGCGATGTTTGCTGACTACAGATGATCTCTGCTCAGGATGCTCAAGGAGAACAGCACCGACTGCTTGATTTTATGGTTCTCTTTCTTTGTTTGGAGCTCACAGACTGTTTTCAATCGATGTGCACTATATAACTGGGAATTCTATAGGATGAGCCTATAACGACATATGTGCACATAGTTTCTGTAATTATGATGAGGCTTATTTCTCTTTTGATCTACAAATGAGTGCTCTCAACTGATGCTAGTGTTCAACAGCTTTGATATAGTACAAAAATAGTATTTGACAGCAGGAGATTTAGCTAGTCACCCAGTACGGAGGGAACGTAATCCCTGGGCTATTTTATTCATATTCTACATCCTTTAGAAACATTGAATTGCGCTCCAATAACACACCAGTAGTCATTGCTAATAATCAAGCCCAAGTATTCATTCTTCTTCCTCCTTTTGAAGCAATTTTGAATCCACAGTCTGATCCCACCTGATTTCTGTGGACTCCAAGCCTTGTCCACATGCATTACACTGAAGGGCAGGAGCCACCATTGCCACCGGTGGTGGCCAGAGCAAACAAAATCTGCAATCTCTCTAAGCCACGGAGTTGATGAGAGTTTGGAGGTGACTACTGCCAACTTAGTTAAAGCACCGAAGTATTTAGAAATATTCCTCTTCAAGAAAGCGACCAAGGGATGATTTTAACAACCTTTTCCCACAAAGGTGAGTTTATTAGACTGACTACTCTTCAGTCTCATTTCAAAGGAGAAAAGCACTAGCCCATTCAAACCTTCCAGGGCTTCACACAGGACACAGAAAAAGAATCAGAGTGCCAAGCCACAGAGCAGCAAAGCCCAGGAAAGTTCCCAAGCAAAATTTCAAATTTCTTTGAAACTTAATAAGGAGAAAAAAAATTAGTATGATTTTGCTTTTATTTTCTTCCCATAAAATACCAGCAATTTGCTTCCGGCCTATTCTATTTTGGAATACACTGCATGTAGCCAGGCACACAGACCGAAGGTCCTATGGAGTCCTCACGAAGAGACCAAGCTCCACGCGCTGTAACGTGGTGCTAAGGCCTCTGCCCCTGCGTAACTGATTGCACACCCCCTGAACTATACATCCGGCACCTATACAATGGTGTGGGAGTCCCTCTGAATGAAGCTCTGGGCCCTACAGACCTCAGTCACTTGATGACACAGTTTTCCATCAGACAGAATAAATAGTAACAACAAATAATGTATTTAGGAGAAGTTCTGTCTCCAAATTGGCTCCAAGCAGGCATCTGAGAACAATTCAGCGAGTTTTGAAGGGTGATCTCTTGAGCAATCAGTAACAATAACCCGTCAGATCACAGGCAGCTGAGCGCATGCTAACTGTCCAGAGGCAAGTTCAATTAAGAGTAGTTACGTTTTGCAAAAGCTTTCCGCTCGCCAGAGTTTCATGCGAGTATTTAGAGTGCGTACAACAATACATACAACCGCCGACCCTCAGGGGTCTCATCGGCTGCCCTCAGTGAGCTATTCGGTTCATGGCTGTGAGAACTGTCCACAGTGACAAATGGTTTCCGTAAACATTTTTTGTTTTTCTGGGAAAAATTCCAACTCTGTTTTGTCCCTCTTGATATTTACCTGCTAGGAGTAGAGCCGGCTGAAACAAATGTGTGTGTACATGCACTTGAACACTGGACACGGCGCATTAGAATACACGGCATTTCTAGCAGCAGTTTACAACTGCAGAATACTCGTAGCTCCCGTATCTTTCCAACGTGGCATCTGATGGTACTCAGCATCAGCGAAATCACAAACGTACACAGGAAGAACAAATTGGTACAACTAAACGAACTCAGATCGCTATCATTTTTTAAGGAATTACAGTTTAACTTCACTGAGCATGCTGGTTATTCAAGAGCCAGCACGACAGGTCCCTTCGAACGCTTGACACAAATGAGCAGATAGCAAAAATGAACGCGAGCTTCCTCCCTCGTGCCTAGAACAACGCGTGCCATTTAGCTGTAAATGCTCCTTGGGTAACCTGCATCCAGCACAGCCACTAATGTGCAATAAATGTAGTAATACATGACTGATTACTCACCTCATCAACTTGGGGATCTTGAGCCTGGGCGGCATTGGGCACTGGGGAATCACAGTCTGGGCTATAGTGCTCGCAATAGTCGTACGCAGCCCTGGGGTCAGCTATAATCAGCAGCTGCTGGATCTCCCCCTGCAGGAAAGCATATGCAGATTAAATAACAAAAGCAAAAGTTTTCTACAGTTCACCAAAGTACAGAGAGGAAAAAAAAAAAGAAAAAAAAAAGGCACATAATACCTATATTAGATATTATATTAACATTTGTGGTTATAAATAACGTATCTACTTAATTTCTGCTACTATTCTGGAAAACATCCTAACTATTCTTCACATGGCAAAACAATGCAAATTAACACCGACTGGACTAGGTGCAAAATTCTGGCCTAAAAGGCTGCCCGGTTCGGAAAGGAGCGGGTGGGAGGGGTAACTCCTGCTCCGTCATTTTCATGCTGTTTGTTTACTTCTTCGCTGGGAACCAGTCTAAATTCCTAAGATTTAATTCAGGGCACTTCCTATTGCCAGCACGCAGCTCAGCATGCAAGTGATCAACAGGGTAATTCTGAGAGCTGGCATCACATCCCTACTCTCCAAGAGGGGAGAAAATAAAATGAAATAAAAAAGGCCACACCAGAGACACAGTTATTGGAATAAAAAATAATTAAGTAAGCACCATGTAAACACACACTACAGAATATGTTGAAAGAAAAAAGTTTAACAGCGAACAAATGTTATTTTCATCTCTATTCCCATATATCATGCACAGAAACAACATCACTGTAAAGAGACCCACTATTCCGGATCATAAAACCGGCTCTGCCGAGATCCCCTACAGAGACCGCGTGTGTTTATCATTTTCCACAGAAAGCTGTCGGGTATCCAGCACATTTCTTAGCATAGTGGTACCATTTAAACCGCCTTAGGTAAATGCCTGCCAACATTTCCACTATAAATTTCCTCATTCAGGAGCTTCTTACACTGTCATAAAAATAAGGTTGTTGAAAATTGGCACATATCCTTGGTTCAAAACCCATTAACTTCAATCTCTCGCTATTTCCCCAGAAGGGGGGATATTAAAGCTTTTCTATACTCCTAATATAATTTTGTTTTTACCAAAAATGGGGGCAAAAGGATAACTTTGTTAGTATACCTGTGCGTGCTTTGTCTTTAAAGAGAAAATATCGTAACTGATGGAAACGTACAGCTGGGAAAATTCACAATTATCTCAGTATTTCCAAAACTGCTTTACATTGCTCAGAACAGGAGCTTTTAACAAATTAACAAAATGGGAGAATACTTTAAAATAGTAAAGAATAATTTGCAATGGTCCTTCCTTTCAAAAAGAAAAATCACAGAAAGAAGCAAAAAACCCCTCAAACTGGAAAAAAATCAGCCAACCTTCTGCAATTTTCCTAGTTCTACAATATTTTTTACTAACTTAACACAAAATGAGAAATCCTTCGTTTCTTAGCACATAATGGCTATACATCACAAATCCTTTTTTTTTTTTTTTTTTTTTTTACAGTGCTCTCAACTCATTTTACTTTATAGACTCACACGTGCCTCATAATTTAGGTTTGGACTATATTTTTTTAAGCTTCCAGAAATGCTGGAAGTTCCCCCGCCAGTGGTTCTGGACTGGCTCTCTTCCTTTCCTTAGCTCCCTAACGCTTCCCGAGTTGGACACCTTCCTGCAAAACCTGCGATGGACACAGAGAAATTCCCCCTTGGATCCCTTACACGACTCCCTCAAGAGCTTGAGGGCTTTGAGAGGTTCTGTAGAGCCACCATCAGCCTGGGCTACGCATCCCCCATCTCCAGCAAAGCGTCTCCTCTTTCACCAGCCAAATTAAAACCAAGAGAAGCAGAGGAGTAAATTAGAGACAATTAGCACCCGAGAGGCAAACTTTTGGAGCAACCGTTGGAGATGGATGCGCAGCACCCCTGTCCTCACCCCGTTGAGCTCCGGCTATCGCCTCGCCATACGCCCCTGGGCACACAGGGCTTCGAGATGCCCGCGGGCCGGCTAGCGTGCGTAACCACAGAACGGCTCCCGAAACCGCGGCTCTCCCGCAGGATACGTGGAGAGAGAGCCCAGGTGGGGGAACACCGCCGGTATTCTGGAGCTTGTTTCGCGCCCACTTGAACGCGATGGCGTTTTGGCCCTGGGTTTGGTCGGACTGGGCGTTTGCGAGAAGCCCCCAGCACGCTGTTACTGCTCAGCTTAGCCGTCCCCAAATTGGTGAAAGCTGTTCCTGACCCACGCCGGGCTGCCTGCCATGGGTCTGCCTCGAGAGAGGCCCTCGGAAGGCTCCCCCAGAACACACGCGCGGCTCCTGGCTACGCGCGCCCGAGAAGTTTGTCAGGGAACTGATTGATGCTGCATTTGGCATCTCCAATGTTGATTTCTCCTCTTTTTCCTTCAACATCTGCTATTAAAATGTTTCCAGTGAATTACTGGTTTTCTTTTCCTATCTTTTGTTTTTATTTTTCTGGTTTTGCTGATCAAATGGCTGCTTTGAGTATGTGGGTGGGATGTATCAGCAGTGCCGTGTCACCAGTTTTTCAGATTTCATTTCAGATCAGGTCAAGCATCTCAGCACGTGAATTTCCACATAGGTTGCTGCGGATTTCAGCACGGTGATTTAGTCGTCATTCTAAGGTATTTGTCAGACAAACCTGCGCTCTTTCGCTTTGAGAATCTTTCACAGAACGACTCCAGTCTTCATAAACACACTCTTTGATTTAACTGCTTGACTTTGTGAGACTGAAATAGAACTTTATAAAGTTCTTTGTGAATAAACTACAAATATTTCATGATCTGGAGGCATAAATTAGGCACTACCTGCACAAGTCCCAAGAACTTTAAATGAAAATATGGATAAATGGAGTCACGGGCTATTGACAGTTCTAATAGTTGGTCTCTAAAACAGCATTGAGGCACCTAAACATAAATGCATGCGTGCATAATGTTATTCTTAGATGAAAATTGCAGGAAAAAAGGAAGTCTCACAGGATAGAATGATGAGAGAGGAAGGACAAAGGTGGGGGAAGGAGACAGGAGAACAGAGTAAAGTTTACAAATACACCCGAGCATCCTTGAAGCACTCTGAAAAGCGCATAAAGAAAAACAAGTCCAGAAGGCAGCTGCCTGTACCGATTAGTTCTATTGCACGGAACTGTAAGGCCTATTTAGCACTTAAGAAGAAAAATCTGCTGCCTTACAACATTTTTTTAGCCTGGATAACGCTTAATACAATATATTTTAAGCAGAGTTTATCAGATATCTAACATTACTTGCATATTAGGGATGAGAAAGGTGAGAGCTGGTCTCTGCCTTTGCTGCCCAGAGGTGCAGGGGAACCTCCAGCAAGGTGTTCAAGCACACCTCAGAGTGTGGCTTGTAAGGAAAACGGATCAATTCGGAGTCTTAACATTTAGTTGGAATCATAAATTCTTCACTGAAGTAGCCAGTAAGTTGCTGTCAAAGCCAACACATAGCTCACAAAGTCAATGCATAGTTGAGTAATTCATCTCATTATGGAATAAAAATAGTTAAAAGTCTATGAATGTTTTAATTCCTCTCTGTTTTGGGAATGTGCTTGTAATTAAAATCAGAGGCTGCTGTGGTTTAACCCGGCCGGCAGCTGAACGCCACCCAGCCGTTTACTCACTCTGCCCCCTCCCCAGTGGGATGGGGGAGAGAACTGGGGCAGGGGGGGAAGTAAAATTTGTGGGTTGAGATAAAGACAATGTAATAGGAAAGAAAAGGAAGGGAAAAATGATAATAATGATAAGAGAATACACAAAGCAAGCGATGCGCGATGCAATTGCTCACCACCCACCAGCTGATGCCCACCCTGTCCCTGACCAGCGGCCCCTGCCCCCCAGCCAGCTCCCCCAGTTTCCATACTGGGCAGGAGGCCCCATGGGCTGGAATAGCCCTGTGGGCAGGCGGGGTCGGCTGTCCTGGCCGTGCCCCCTCCCAGCTCCTTGTGCCCCTGGCAGAGCAGGGGAAGCTGAAAAGTCCTTGCCTGGTATAAGCCCTGCTCAGCACCAACTGAGCCACCCGGGTGTTACCAATGTTCTTCCCATCTGAAATGCAAACCACAGCACTGTGCCCGCTGCTAGCAAGAAAAAAAAAAATATTAACCCTATCCCAGCTGAAATGAGGACAGATGGTTTTGAATCAGCCTCATGGTTATATGAAAAACACTGCCTGAGAACCATAAAGTATCTGGCCCACCAGTTACACCTTGCATGAAAACGTGGTACAGAATGGTTATCCCTGTAGCACTGTCCTAAAAGGTACTCTGCGAAATAAGCTGCTCTTTGCAGAATCCTCCACAACCATGAAAAGGAGTTTAACTAGATCTGAGGAAACCCTCGCTTCTTTGTGGCACGTGGGGAACCAGGCGACAGAACCACAAGGAACACGCTCAGCACAGCCGAATGCCTGCCCGCTGGAACCGCTGCACGATCAGCTGGGCTACGAGGAGCAGCCCGGCTAAGCATGAGAAGCGTGCAGTGAATTCGGTCACTGAAAACCTCACGGACCTTCCACAGCAACATAGAATCATAGAATTGTTTAGGTTGGAAAAGATCTTTCAGATCCCCCAGCCCAACTGCCCCCCTACCCCTGCCACCCCACCCCCAAACCCTGGCCCTCAGCACCGCCTCTGCCCGGCTGTTAAATCCCCCCAGGGCTGGGGACTCGACC
>NW_009269998.1:3303855-3308107 GCF_000687185.1 Egretta garzetta
CCCCCGGCGTACCCCCCCCAGCTCCCCCAGCTGCTCCCCAGCAGCCTGGGGCTCCAGACCCCTCCCCAGCTTTGTTTCTCTCCTCTGGACACGCTCCAGCAACGCAATGTCTGTCTTGTAGTGAGGGGCCCAACCCTGACCCCAGTATTCAAGGTGCGGCCTCACCGGCACCGAGTACAGGGGCCCGGTCCCTGCCCTACTCCTGCTGGCCACACTATTCCTGATACAAGCCAGGGTGCCATTGGCCTTCTTGGCCACCTGGGATATCCTAGGAGAAGAAAGTTTATATGTACGTATAGTTCCAGGATTTGTTGAAAACCACCTCGCTACGTAGTAACGCACAAGGCAGGGAATCGGCACTGAAGACATGGCCGCTTGACATGAAACCAGTTGGCAACATTGAAAAAACACAGCGTTGACTAACAAAACAAGAAAACGGAGACCCAATCTGCAGGAAAGCAGTAGAGTACCACATTGTCTCTCCAATTTTACTGACTTTCTCCTGATGTAGTTACTGCTTTGGTTAGCCTCACGGTAGTAATCACTATTTTTGATTCCACCTTTTCAGAGCCTTCCTTAGATTCCAGAGCAGAAATTGGCATAAGGAAAATCTCCAGTTGGGTATGGTGTCAGATTTTCTCAATTATGCAAATCACTGAGGGCCTGAGAAGTAAGGAATGAATTATTTTATCATTACAAGCAATAAATGATAATGGCTGCTTATTATCGTAATTGTAGCTTCATAAAAAGTCTTATATATTACCTGTCTTCTTGAAAGACTCTCTTTTCCTTTTAACTATGTAATCTTACTAATGCTTGCTAAATATGGTGTATTAGAGAAGTACAACCATAAAGTAGTCCGTTTATAGCCTATTTATCAGCTAAAAGTTTCTATCGCTGATAAAAGACATCTCTAGTGTCACCTGCCAGCATCGTCAAAAAGGCAAAAGCATGAATTCTTCCAAGGCTGTAAGGGCACTAGAAGGAATCAGTGCTGAAATTACGGGGGCTTTTTCCAGTGTTTAAAATGTATGGTCTAGTTCCCAAGTTCTACAAGAACCTCAAACCATTCAGTTGTAGGAACAGATTTTGGGGGACATCTCTTCCACAAGAATCTTAATAAAGCAATAACCCTGCCAGGTGAGTGACCCTGTCCGGGGAGCAGCAGGTAAGCGCTATTCGAGCAGCTCTGCATGACCCTCTCCACTGAAGCAAACTTCACAAATTATTCAAAACATCTAGAAAAAAAACAAACAAAACAAAACACTTTCAAAGAAGAAGTGATCTTGGTAGTTGCACAACTGGGATGCTCCACGTCAACGTGACCGGACCAGAGCTGAGCACTCAAGTTGTAGTTTCCCATTGTAAAATAATGAGATTTTCTACAATGATTTTCCAGCTTGACCAAAAAAAAAAAAAAGAAAAGTAATGAAGCAATTACTGAAATGTCTAATTTTAATATATGAGGTTCAGAAAGACTTCCCACAACTAGAGTGGGAGGGTTAGCATTAGCAAAATGATTCATATTCTGGATGAAATGAGTGCTTCTTATGTGCTTCTGGGGATAATCAGATTTTAAAGATGACTACCTACATGGTGATGAAAATGCAACAAACCCAGTGCTAGGCACTATATCACCTCAGGAGAACAACATCACTGTCTTCCATTTTCACACGATGGCTAAAACCAAGAATTACAGAGCAGACTCTTCAGTAAAGCAGCAGAAACCCTAACCTGTGTATACGCGCCGACTTTCTCTAATTACTGATGTGACAGTGCAACTACAGACTCCAAAGAACAGAAGTCTAGACAGCGTGGACATTATTACTATAGAATTTAGAAGAACCTGCTGCAGAATTCATTTAATCTTCCTGCAAAGATTTGAGGGACTGAGGAATTCCAGGGGCCGTTAATATAATATTCCATAACCCAGGCCCATTGCATAATGCAGCTAGAGAAAGATGTTTAGAGCCTGCCAGACCGAAGCACTGTAAAAGCAATAAATTGTGAAAGCAGAATTCTGTACAGGTCAAAGTTTCCATAGAAATCAATGTCTTCTTGGTTCTTTGAAACTCCGTGGTTACAGCAGTATATATCCAGCTCAGTTAAGAAACAGGTTGATACACAAATTATAATTTTTAACCTTCAGACCATAGCTGTTCCCAGACTAAAGTCTACTGTAATTCTTGGCCAAGAGATTGGATTTCATTACAACGCCTGTAAATACAGCCGGTGTGCAGACCACCCCCCCCAGACACGCACACCCCTGTGACCCAGGACATCCGATTTTCTTGATAAAAGACCTGCAAATCTGTCACGCTGTCATTTATCTTTGAAACCTCAATTACAGCTGTTCTTTAAAACTTCAATATATTTAAAACTTAAATATATTACAGACAATATTAAATGAGGTGACAATGAATCTTATCTTGAAAGTTTGCTGGAGCTGATGTAACAGGCAATGGTTTTTGAGCTCAGGCTGTTAATTTTAACTGTAATTACCAACAGTTTAGTTAAATAACCATTCCTTTGTGTCTTGGGAATATGCCTTGAAAATGAATTTGAACTCCAATGAATTACAGAGCTTTTCTTTCTTTTTCTCCCCCCTTCCTCCTTTCAAAAATAAGGAAGAGAAACAAGGAAAACAATTATTTACTTTTCTTCATCCAGCATAAGTTTGGAAATACTATAAAAAAAAATAACAAATGCCAAATCACCATTCTTTCAGATTGAGAGAAAAAAAAGCAAAACAAGCCCAGCGAAATAGAAAGCTTTTGTAAAAATGCTGGGTTTTTATGAGGTGCCTCTGAAATGGAAAAATTGTTTGGTTTGCTTTTATTTTCTTTGTTGGTTTTTTTCCTCCCAATGCTGGAGGTTGGCCACTTCCCCAGTGCTGGTAGATAGAAGGTTGCCTCTAAATATTCTTGCCTGGAGCCTACTGAATTTTTTGGTTTCTGTCCCATTTATGTTAAACATTACTTTTTAGCCTGACTGACATGAGACACTCAGCGCGTCACTGGCAATTACCGAAGGTGATGTACGATGGGAGTCACTTTGGCTATGTCTGGTTAGCTGGGAGCGCAGCCCAACAGGAGAGCGTGGCCCAGGGGACACCAACGACGCCTCATTGGCATTACGGGCCCTTGGGCTAGCTCCTTGCTCTGCATTAGCTGCCCAACAGTTTTGGCCACTCAGTAAAAGCTCTGCCCATTCTGCTGCTGCCACCTTCTTGGCGGCGCACACGGGCGGACGAGCGGCCTTTCTGCACACGCACGCTTGGACTGCCCACGCTGGCCCTTACGTGAGGGACAGCGACTCACAGAATCCCCGAATCACAAGGGTTGGAAGGGACCTCGGGAGATCATCTAGTCCAACCCCCTTGCTAAAGCAGGTTCTCCTAGAGCATGTTACACAGGACTTTGTCCAGGTGGGCTTTGAATATCTCCAGAGAAGGAGACTCCACAGCCCCCCTGGGAAGCCTGGGCCGTGGGCTTGGGCACTCTCAAAGTCAAAAAGTTCTTCCTGACGTTCAACTGGAACCTCTTCTGCTTCAGTTTGTGCCCATGGCCCCTTGTCCTGGCGCTGGGCACCACTGAGAAGAGTCTGGCTCTGCCCTCGTGACCCCCACCCTTGAGATACTTGTAGGTGTTGATGAGATCCCCTCTCAGTCTTCTCTTCTCCAGGCTGAACAAGCCCAGCTCCCTCAGCCTTTCCTCGTAGGGGAGATGCCCCAGTCCCCTCATCATCCTTGTTGCCCTCCTCTGGACTCTCTCCAGGAGTTCCTCATCTTTCTTGAACCGGGGAGCCCAGAACTGGACACAGTCCTCCAGGTGGGGTCTCACCAGGGCAGAGCAGAGGGGGAGGAGAACCTCCCTCGCCCTGCTGGCCACACTCCTCTTAATGCACCCCAGACTCATCAGAAGGGATCTGTAAGCGACTTCACGTTGCTCTTAGGTACTATCTCTCCATCTTCAGCTGCCCACTCAGGCTATTTAAAGGAATCCTACAGTGTACTTAAGGGTAGGAATGCTTTGTTCATGAAAACGGGTTAATGCCTAGTATCAAAATCTAAACCCTTTATTAACAAGGATTACTGCAAGGATTTAATCTCATAAACTGAGCGCAGTTAAAGCTTTCATTGGCTTTAAAGGAGAGTCTTCTACACATCAGGTTTTGTCTTGTTATACTCATTTACAGCACAGTGCCTAAAAATCATTGTATTCGTTCGAGGCGTGGGGAGTTTTGAAGGAAA
>NW_009269998.1:3308127-3329777 GCF_000687185.1 Egretta garzetta
ATCTGCATAAAGACTCTGTCAGTTATTGCCTTATTATAAAAAACCTGTTGTGTTGTTCACACCAAGAGCGCTAAATGAGGAGTGACAAATCCTTAAAGCTGGCAAAGAATAAAAAGATCCCTGTTATTTATCAAACATTTAAGCTAAAAACATATTTCAATGGAAACAATTCAAAATTCTTTTACTAGGTGCCATGTACCAGCATCTGACCGATTTCTTTTTTTTTTCCCTTTCAATTTTTGTAGGCTATTGTAGGAATTCTCTTCCTTGCAGCAAGCACTGACAAACCAGCCCTACTTGCATTATGTTTTTGAAAACACAGCAGAGATTAATTTCAAGTCACACATGTAAAAGTTTGAGGTATATCGTGTCAGTCTTTCACTAACAAGCATTTACAAATTAGTCCCACTGATATCGATAGACCCACTCAGGGAGCAAGTGCTTAGCAGGTAAATGAAGGTCTCCCAATTCAGAAGTTGGCGATAATAGTTTCTAGACAGCATATTTCTATTATTTTAAGGCACATTCACAGTTTATGATTTCCTTCTCAAGCATTTGATGTACCTGAGGCTTAATGCTTGCTTGTATTCAATATCTTGTTTGTGACATCATATCGATTTCCATATTAAATGAGCACGATGTCATCAAATCTCAGTTCAGCACTTATATTCAGGAATGAGCAGCAGGCAATTCCACATTAGAATTTCCTCATCCAAAAGACAACCACCACCACCCCCCAAGATTTGGAAAAGACTGAAGCTAATTATTTTCTTGCTTTTAAAGCTAAACCAGAAGATCTTGCCAACAGCATCGCTAAAAAATGCCTCTCGGCTTTAGCAGCAGCAGGTAAACGTGCTAAGGAATATTACCTTTGTTAAGTATACAAAAATAGCGAATTAGGTAGTCATTTATCCTCCTCGTAGGACACTGATCAACCCTTTCCTTCTTCCAGTGGCAATCTCCCTGATCTCTGGACTCCCAGTATGCTTACTTACTCAGAAATTATTGACCATCAGCACAGGGAAGTTACATTAAAGCAGTCATGTCAAACTAATTAAAATGTACGCATTTAAAATTTCCCAGCGTACTAAAGCATACTGTTGTGTTAGCAATTGCCAGGCTGCCAGATCCAGAACAAAGGTGGGAGAAGTGCCTAGAAAACAGGCTTTAATATTAAGAACAGAAAAAAAGAAAAGGAAATAGCCAAGAATTTAATCTCATTAAATGGTGTTGTATTGCAAATTTAAAATAACATAGAAACAAAGAAGAATATTTGGTCCACTGTGATGCAGCACTGATTTAAAATAAGCGTGAACTATTCCTCATCGGAGCAATATTTATTCTGAGGACTCTAAATGAATGGTCCATGCAAATATGTTAGAGCAATATGACTGAAGAAGTCTTTTTTTTACCAAAGATACAATCAAGTCGCCAGGTCAGGATAACATCACCTAATAATACCTATTTCTGACTCATGTGCGTACGCGAGAATTGTCAGCGGTTTAGATGTACTCCCTAAGGGAACGGGAACATATGATGTGTCTGGGTGTTGGCAGCGCTGATTCTGACAGTGCTGAGCTCAGCTTTCAATGGCAATGAATGACCTTAACGATGCAATTGGGGTTTGTGCAGTTGTGTACGAATGGGTTCAGGACCAGAAGAAACCCTGGCACCTTCACCTTGTCAGTGACTGAAGCCTACGACTTCATTGCACAATGCTACAGATTCACTATTTCCATATTTTGAATTCCCATTCACTTTGAGGAGACTGAAGAGTGCTCCGCAGTTCCTGCGATCAAATCATTGGCTTACTATGGCTAAAAGCATCATTATTACCCAAGAGAAAACAGCCTTCGTGGTGCACGGGTGCAATATGCTGGGAATTCCCACAGCTCGCTCTACACTTAGGTATTTCTTTTTATGTGCTTCCTACATGCAAGCTAATAAAGGCATACCAGAAGTCTGTCTTACACAGTTTTAAGTCTTGAACACTTAAATCTAGTGTCATGTCTAAGTTCAGTTCTGGCATTTCCTGCACATAGAATAAGACACGTTGTGTGATGTGTGGTCTCAAGATAGAGCAGGGTTCAGAGCACAGAAACAGTACCAAGGAGGGCCATGGAACCACCAAACGTCACTCTGTGCTACCAGGAATGGGAGAAACAGAATATTTAAGGTGCAACCAGGAGGCTCTCAAGCAGGAGACAAATTTCAGCCCCAAACTTTAGAAATTGTAGCAGCAGTAGCTAAAGGATGGGTAAAGTCTTGCTGATGAAATAAAAAGAATGATGTTTAGGGAGTACAAACACATGAAAAACTCAGAAAGAATGAGATTAGGTTTTGCTTGGCCAGACTTTGGAGGACACGTATCGTTAAAACCGTGTATGGCACAGTATTTTGTTTAAACTTTGAGGGACATTCTAATTGCCTGTTTTCAACACGCACATTTCTAGCTAAAGATACAAATAACTGAACATAGGGATAAAGGTACCCGTGGTACCTGTACAGTAAGAGAGGAAGCAGAAACCCAAAAGAAATGACTGTAAGCTTCTAATTTAAATAAGACACTTCAGACTAGATCTAACCACCACCTCCCGCAGCAATTAAAAGAACGTGATGGTTTTCTCTGAATAAAGCAAGAGAAAAGGGGTGCAATCAGTTAAGTAAAGAAACCTCAACACTGAAGGGACACAGGAACGTACAGTGGTGTTACAAATGGTAGAAATGTTGCTGTTCTCAGTGCTGAACGTTAAGATTCAACCTGTAAGCTGACTTTAGACAGCTGCACGATTTCTTTGCATGTCCAGAGAAGGGCAGCGGAGCTGGGGAGGGGTCTGGAGCCCCAGGCTGCTGGGGAGCGGCTGGGGGAGCTGGGGGGGTTCAGCCTGGAGCAGAGGAGGCTGAGGGGAGCCCTCATCGCTCCCTACAACTGCCTGAGAGGAGGGGGGAGCCGGGGGGGGCGGGCTCTGCTCCCAGGGAAGGGGCGATGGGACGAGGGGCACCGGCCTCAAGTTGTGCCAGGGCAGGGTGAGGTTGGCCATGGGGAACAATTCCTTCCCCTTGGGGCTGTCAGGCACTGGAAGGGGCTGCCCAGGGAAGGGGTCGAGTCCCCAGCCCGTGGACTTGGCAGTGCTAGGTTAACGGTTGGGCTTGATCTTAAGGGTCTTTTCCAACCTAAACGATTCTACTTTATGTTTCTTCTGTGAGTCCAAAGCCATCATTCTTCTTAGGGGGTCTCCGCTGGAACTAAAGCACTGACTTGCCACGTCCATCTAGGAGATTTCAGCAAAAAATCTGACAAAGAGTGGAAGGAATTGTATATACGCTGCAAAAGGTACGGATGGAGGCAACTATCACTGAGGAGGAACTGCTGGAGTAGGAATGATCTTGCCTTAAAATAGTAACTTATGACACGAAGTTTCATCTTTCTTTCCAAGTGGCTAATAACCTTTTAACAGAGAAGTGACATAGCAGGACATTTTCAGAGCTATCATTTTATTTACCCCTTAGGTAGCCTGCGGTCCTTCTGCATTCCCACGGGAATGGTCTTCATCTCTCTTTAACAAAATTTTTTGGAGGATTTAATATTTAAAACTCTTTAAAATATAGAGGACAGATACAATACCTTAACAGCCAACAATTCCAGAGATGAGAGGCCCCTAGCGTACTTCTCTTTTATTCAATGGTACTTAATGCAAATAATTAAATCAAATACCTCCCTTCATGTACACGCCATCGAACACTACTTATTTTCCAACAGCCACGTGCCATCATTTCAGCACCTCTGAAACTGCAGACAGGTCTTTTTACTTAGCAATTGCGCTGAGTAAAACAAACCAAACACCAGTGTTCAATTAGCGTGCGCTTCCCTCCTTGATGACTTTTAAAATGGTTACAAACTTTGCAAGCACAGGCCGGGGCCTGTTGCCTTGGTTTCTATTAGAATCAAAAATCACATGTAAAAAACTAACAAAAGAGCAGTTTATCTACTTTCATTGCATTTTTTTGCTGAATTCTTTTTACTTAGGCATATTAATACTGCACATATTTTGGCAATTTATTGCCAAATACAAAACTGTGGGACTTGGTTTCTGACCTAAAGAAATACAAATGAAAATTTAAAGTAATTATTCCATGTGGAGACCAAAAATCCTTGTCCTACCCCAGATGAGGCACCTGTGGGATTCATTCTCAGATGAAGAACAATGTCCCTTAGATGTGCAAACTGTACTGGGGACTACAGGCAAGTTAGGCTGTGAATACCAAACGCATCACACTGCTTGTTGACCCATTAAAATCATGCCAGAAATGACCCCATTCAAAAGCCTCCCATTTCGGCATGTCCATGGAAATGAAACATAACAATGGCACAGTGCTACGCTCAAAATTCGTATTTCCCCTTTTGATACCTATGCAGCTTCTCAAGCATACGTTCTGCTTAAAGCTAGGATTACCACTCGGACATTTATGGAGCACACATGTCCTGTATACAAAGTAAGTTAAGTACTGATCTGCATTTTCTTATTTTTCAGTTTTCATTTAAAATTTGACAGTTTTGACTGTTGTATAACAATAGCATAAAAGAAACTCAGTAGGTAGATTTGGAGAAGCTTCATTATTAGCCTGTAAAAATAGTTGTTGACATAAGGATTCTACCTAGAAAGGCCTCATGATTGGCAGTCACATACTTCCTTAGAGGCATTTTACCCTTCCTATATGTACTTCTTGGCCAGTAAATGATGGAAACATATATGTCCTTATTGCCAAAGTATGTTCCAGTTACTGGAAAGAGTAATAAGTGGGATAAACAATAGAAGGGATTCATATTACTCAGAAAACTTTCCAGGTCCTTCTCCCCCTCTCTCAAATACTGTTAGCATGCACAAATATCTGCAAATGTTTAAGAGGGACAGAACCAAAATGATTCAGTATCATACTACTCAACTTTCCCAGATTAATTCACCTAAATATCTCTGGTATCTTGATATTAGGCAGAAAGACAAAAAAAGCAAGCCCCTTCCAGACACCACATAATCTAAAGAACAGAAAAATGCATCATGTCTTCCAGCAAGAGAGACACTTCCCTGTTTTACTTCTCTTATTTCAGCCCAGCCTAACAACTTCTATAAGTTGTTATACCAGCTTGTGCCCTAAAAAAATTTATTCTGATACACATTAAGCACTTCACTGAACAACAACAACAAAAATAAATCATCACTCAATTCCATTTGTTCAGTATTGATTTGTACCTCAAAAACTTCTTCATCCAGGATCCTGGTTCCAAAGACAGTGATGCCATTGGTGTCCACAACTGTTTTGTCACTTCTTTCAAGTGGTTTTGTAGTTTTTTTGTTACAGTCAACAATCATCGTAACACTTTTTTTCTCCACACTAATAGCTACTCGATGCCACCTATTAAAAAAACCAAACAAACATAAACCTGCTGTAATTTATGTTTTTAAAATCAGGTCATTGTGTTCTTATCAAGACAGTTTATTGCAGATTGTGCACCAGTCAAGTCACAAACACCATTTTAAATGTCTCCATTCATTCCCTTCTTTCGTACATACACAAATGTACACAACGTTTTGCCTATTCACTATGTAACTTCCCCTAGTCCAAAGGGATCTGATCCATAGCTCATTGTGAATACCCTCTGTAAGATAAAGCTCACGATGACCTTCTCTGAAGCTTTACCCAGAGAACGTGGGTAAACTCAAATGAGAAGCGAGTGCACTGTTTACATTTTATTAGATTGAACAATCTGACAGCAGATTTTATTTTTAGGAATGTATTTGATTTTCCCAACTACTTAAGGAATTACCTGTGCAAGTGTTTAATCCAGCAGTTTATTCTTTAGTGCTTACATTTTACTATTTCTCTGTGATTAATCACCAAAATGTTACCATGTTCTTTTGCTTATCTGCATGCATCCCATAGCTACAGACATTTTTCAAAGATGTACCACAGTTCCAACGTAGATGCTTTTCCAGATATGTATTCTTACAAATGCTTGCCAATATTGCTGCAACGATAGCTTTGCCTACTTAAATATTCACCCAAAAGTGAATGAAGTGATTCAGAATACTGACAAGTGGTTTCATTTTAAAGACATTTGAGATAAAGTTTTGTACAATTTGCCCAACGGTACCATGTTCTTCAGGAGACGCTATCACCATGACAGACCGCAGTCATTTAGTGAGCCCCTCTGCTATGACAACTTAAACATCCAAGAGCAAGAGCAAGCCACTCTGTAGTCTAACATGGAGCAAAACATCAAAGAATCTTTGCTAGACCAGGGCAAAAAGCATCAAGTATGTCACAGTAGTGACTGGCAAGAGGAAGGCTGGAATCAAATTATTTTAGTTGGCATTTGTGGCACTAAGGTTGTCTAAATCAGAGAGACAGCTTAGATCATCGTTACAAAGAGCTTCTGTATATCAAAAGGAACACCTCGAAGCTAATGGAATCTGACTGCTAAACAGTATCACTGAGCCAGAACTCTAATTCCGTGTTTTCTCTGGAACGCTGTTGAACATTATCACTATAAAAACAAACTGTCCATGCCTCCTCAGGCACATTACACTGTTTACACTTTTTAAATATATCTCATTTTGAGATGAAGATTGTTGTCCTAGATCCTTCATGAAATAGCTGAGTCAGAAGAAAATTGTCAGGCTCTCTTTTGAAAGCGCGGAGAAGCTGAAAGCGTGAAGACAGCTCGCTGTGGATGGGATTGACTCCAGTTGATTTAGAAGTTGTATAGTCTCACTGCAGGAAATTGTACCAACCAAGTTCATTTTGATTTCTTCATTTTTATGAGTTTCTCAACATTCGGGGTGAAATTCTTAAATCCATGTCAAAGCTTTGTTATTTAGAGGAAGGCAATGGGAAAAAAAAAAAAGTTTGCTGCTTTATTTTATCACTCCTTCTGCTAGGAAAACACAGCAGGTTTAGGTTTCATGGTATAATTCCATTCTCTGGCAATAGAAGGGCTAGAAGACACTTTTTTTTTTTCATCCTTTATTGCTTTATAAACATATTTCATTATATTTGAATTTTTGCCCTTCCTTCTCTACCAATTTGTTTTCTTTTGCTTTAATAACGTTTCATTCTGTGCATCTCTGCAGACTGCGGCTGCTCTTCCTGGACTGCAGCACAATAAATAAAAAGCCTTTGCGAGAATGAATGTGCAGTTACAAGCACTAGAATGACATTCCCAGAGAAAGACATCTTGTCTGCAAAGGGAAGTTAGGTACAAAAACTTAACAACCGCATTAATTACGCAGTAGGTGTTTGAGGTGAATTGCCTTTACCGAGGGTGCAGCTAAGTCCTGGCAGCGCTTCAGATTAATTGTCCAGTTTATTCTTCCCCGATTTCCTTATGGATAGATATCTGAAACCATCTTATTTATCTACTGTTTTGGTTCAGGATAGAATCCTATGCTGTCTTGTCAACTTCTCTTCACTCTGCCTCTCCCCTTCAAATGGGCAAGACAGTGAGCCTATTCCTCGAGTCTGTTTGAAAACAGAGTTTCTTTCTATATTGCACAGGAAGAATCTTCATAGGTTTAGTTTTGGTGGGTTTAACTCCTATGACTATTTCTTCACCCTTGATTTCTAGCAGTGGCAAATAAGAAAGGTGGTCTGGCTTCATCTGCAGCTGTATTTGAAGCTGGAACTGGATTCTGTTGCAAAGGTTCTCTGATTTTGTACCACCAGCAGTCCAGCCAGCTGGAAACTGTGTTACTGATTTATTTAAATATTTGAGATAGCTGTTTGTAAAGACCATAAGCACCTGTACAGTGCTCTGTGGTATTACTTTTCATCTCAAAATTTAACACTTACTTGCCATCAGCAATGTTGACTGTTCTGAAAAGAGGATAGTCTTCTGGGGCAGGTTTTCCATTTTGGTCTTCAAACAGGAAGACAGGGGATCGACCAACTTCAACACCTACTTGCTGAATTCCTTGCTCGTTGTAGATAGACAGAAGGAAGGACTGGATACCCTTTTTAGGTTTTACTGTCATTAATATTGAAAAATCTTCTGGAAAATCTCCACCTGTAAGCAAAGCGATACATACAGGCATAAATTCAGAAAAGATGAAGCCATTCTTTAAACATTTATGTTTTTCTATAAGCACAGAGGATCCCGCACACAAACTGTTGGGTTTTTTTAATTCTCCAAAAGGAATACTTTAAAAAATTACACTAGAAAAATGTATCTATTTTTTTCTTTCTGATCTTGCTTTAATTCCTGAAAGACATACATACCTTAATGATTCTTAAAAACATGACTTGTAAACCTATTGTGAATTTACGTTATAATACAATGTACGCAAGAACCATGGCAGTTCCACATTTGTTATTTTTTCTATTCACCTTCTTTTAGCAGTCTTCTAATTTAGGAGCGTGCACTACAATTTCACTCAACAAAATAAGTCTCTGTATTACAGCAAATATGTTCCCAGGCACTCCATCTCCCCTGATAACCACTTCTTTTAGTTTCTCTCTCACAATTAATATTCGAGTCTTTCTAGAATAATATCGTGCCTAACACTGAAAAAAATACATAGCTAGTTTCATTTCATAGGAGATTTAGGCAAAAATCAACGCAAGTTTTCTTTTCATTTATTCCCTGATAGTTTATCTTCGAAGTAGAAACTATGTATCAATCATTGTTGCAAACTTTACAACTAAAAACAAACAAAATTAAAAGTGGATACAAGTTGTTTATAAAAGAAGGACTGAGGTTTCTGCTCAGTACTGCTCTTGTTGAATCTGGTGGTAAATCTGCACGTCACTTGATGTGAAAATCTGTTAGGCTTAACATCAAAAGAAGGGCAAGACTGGGATTCTAAAATTCAGAATATACATTGGATCCATGTGGCTTCAGCTGCAATTTGCAAGAAATGAAAGACATAAAGGGATTAGAATCTAGTCATAACGTTGGCAAAAATGAATGTAACTGCACCTGTGTGTGCATGAGAGGGGGTAAAATGCTCTTAAACATTTTAATAATACAGTAAGTTTTAATAAAATAAGTTACATTTTTGTAAAGAATAGATGTATGTAAGACTTCGACATGAAAAGCTGATTTAGGAATCGCTTCTTCCAACGGAGAAAATAGAAGATTGTTTCCAAGACAGATCTTGTGGGAAAACTCTTTCGGGATTCTACGGAGCCTTCCGTGAAGGGAAGCTCTTGATGCCATTAACTCTTTAGTTACAATATGAAAACAAAATGCATAAAATCTTCATTGCTCTTTAAATGACATACTACTCCCCTAAAACAGAAAATCCCTGGTCTTACATTTATTATATTGTCTGCTGCAATGTTGTTTTATTGGGCTTTCTACCACCTTTTTAACTTTTCTTGTAGAAGGTTGTTGAAACACTGCAGTAACATAGACCGCTTCAGGGCTTGGGCTGACATCTTACTTTGAAGGGATCAAAGCCCAATAAATAGGAAGCATTTCATTTGCTCTGCTGAGCCTTTGGTCAAGCTTTTTAAAGACAAAGCAAAGCTGCTAGTTTACAGATTAAATTAAACTGTACGTTATACCTTTTAATGTCAGAGTAAACAGATGACAAAAAAAAGGAAAAGGTGACTGTCAATGAAGGCCAAAGAACCGGGCTCCCCGGTTCAAGAAAGATGAGGAACTCCTAGAGAGAGTCCAGGGGAGGGCAACAAGGATGATGAGGGGACTGGGGCATCTCCCCTACGAGGAAAGGCTGAAGGAGCTTGTTCAGCCTGGAGAAGAGAAGGCTGAGAGGGGATCTCATCAATACCTACAAATATCTCAAGGGTGGGGGTCACAAGGACGGAGCCAGACTCTTCTCAGTGGTGCCCAGCACCAGGACAAGGGGCAATGGGCACAAACTGAAGCACAAGAGGTTCCAGTTGAACGGGAGGAAAAATTTCTTGACTGTGAGGGTGCCCGAGCCCTGGCCCAGGCTGCCCAGGGGGGCTGTGGAGTCTCCTTCTCTGGAGATCTTCAACCCCCGCCTGGACACTGTCCTGTGTAACATGCTCTAGGTGAGCCTGCTTTAGCAGGAGGGTTGGACTAGATGATCTCCCGAGGGCCCTTCCAACCCTTGCCATTCTGGGATTCTGTGAAATGATTTGGAAAGCCCTGAACGCTTGCTCTGTCTGCGTTGTTAATCTGAAAAATACGTTGCAAATGCTTAAGGCAGGCGGCACCGACTGGGCTAGCGTGGGCATGTGCTCTTCAAACAGATAACGTCCTGTGAAAACAAACCTGCGAGCTTTCTAGGAAAGGTGACTGGAAAAGAGTCACGTGCCTCAGCTCAGTAGTTTCTGTTATCACTGCTATGACAATATTTGCAAATGCTTTATCCTGCACCTACACCATGTAAGTAAACTTCCTCCAAACACAGTTTTGATTGAAAAAGTCAAAAAATGAACAACATTCTAACATGTAAAACTTCATGTGTTGCTATGCACATGTAGTTCTTCCACACACATTTGGAATAGTTATCAAAGTCTTTTTGACTACTTCTAAATTTCTTGTTTATTGGTATGGTTCTATTTGAACAAAAAGAACAATTGGAGGGAAAACTGCTAGAAAAATCTTTGTATCTGGGTTGCCATTCCTGCCATTCCTTCACGCTTTTGTAAAAGATGAAGAATAAGAGCATAGAAAGAAACAGTACAATGAAAATCTAAGCAGTTTTCTTTGCAATTGTAAGCTGCCTTCCAGTCAGTGCAATCACTGCCTATCCTATTCTGGGAAGTTGGTAAATATTATTAGATCCATTTTTAAAGGATGGATGTGCTGATGCTCCCGGCTTTTGTGATTCACAGCTCCCTTTGAGCTACAGCAGCTAAAAGGGACCTGTGCTTCCTGCCGAGTTCTAGGAGTTGGATGGAAGCAAGCGTAGGATGCATTGCAACTTCTATCGTTTAGCTACAACGATGTCTCACAACTCGGTCCTGTCGTGGATACCTTCCGTAGCCTTTCCACTACTATAGAGCACTAAGAAAAGGGACATGATCGCTCAAATATCTTTAAGAATAATCTCTGAAAAAGACGGATTCCTTGTGGCGGGGAGAGGACGCCTGTTCTGCAAGATTCAAAAGGAAGCAATTACCATAATCGCCTCAAAAAAACCCGTTTCTAGGTTCTTGACTGAAGTAGAGGATAGCATGACATTTTCCTGTACTAAGCAAAGTTTTGGGGTGGCTTCTTTTTATACTGTGAGAGAGCAATGCTTTTTACTTGTCTCCTGCACACAGAAGTGTTGTAACAGATGGGTAAAATCAAACTCATTCCAGTTGTAAAGCAGAAATTGAAAGCATTAATAAGAGGAGTACCTAAATTAGGGCAGTCAAAGGCTATAGAAATTTAGATGTCAGCCAACAACATGAGGTACTTGTTTGTTCTGGCATTCAAGAATCATGTGAAGAGTGCAGCTGCCAGATCTCTTTATGCTACGGTTTGGTTCATGAGCAAGTCAACCCAAGCTCTCAGATGTGCAGCTCTGGACTCCCAGGCTTTGATTCAACAGAAGGTGTTAGTACTGTTCTAAACTTTAAAAAACATCCAAGTCAGTTTAATCTTCTGTCCAGTTGTATTTGAATGCTCACCTGAAGTTTTCTGTTGCACCACCTGGCCTCAATGACGCACATTGTAAAACTCAGAATATAAGGGTGCCAACTTACCACACCGTGCAACTTGTGCAGTTTTTCAGTACCATGTATCCGTTTCACATTTTTTAAAGCAAGAGCAGCCCATTTTCTGCTAACCTTACTTAGGTGAAGTAGTAATTAGTTACACCCGTAGTCACACAAGGCATTACAGACTGTAACGTGCCACAAGGGAATGGTATTTTCAGCTGGATAGCCCTGTTAACTCTCTGCCACTTCGTAGAGAGGATATATTAAAAACTGAAAAACTGTGTTAAAAAACATAAGTATTATATCTGTAGTGAATTTTGCTTTGGTCATCTTCCATGAATAAAAAAGTAATCTGATGAGTTAAGGGAACACATGAGTTAGGAAACAGCTATACACAGTTCAAGCTGTGTTGTTCTGGGAACCCAGTATTACTACAAAACAAGGTATGTTTCTCCCTTTTATAGAGCTTGGATGACATCTATACGACTGCTGCTTTGAAAGACAAAAAAAAATAATATTTTTCTTTGCCAACATCTAATCTGTATGTTTATAGACAGGCATGTTCAAACTCTGCATGATGTATCAAAGCCAAAAAGTTACGTGTTCCACAATTTTGTTTGTTAATACTCTTACTATCATTTTCCTCAACAGTTTGGGTCAAGTGACAGCAAAATAATGGAACAAAATTCTCTCCTCGGCATCCAAAGAATCTTTTCCAAAATGTGATTATTTCATTTTAGAGCAATTTGAGAGAAGATGGAGTCACATTACCTGCTATCCACAACAAGCCTTGTTTAGTCCCCCAAATACCCAGATACTCCTAGGTAATTCTTACCAGATGGTACTTCTGGGAACGATTTTGCAATGGCCAACCACAACTCACTTCTACCACAGCGGCATTACTCCAGGAAGTTCTGCTTTTAGATGGACTACTGAAACTGGAGGAAACTTGCCAAAGCCAACAAATAAGCTTTCCCTTGGCTAGCACCACGAAAGAACAGGTAATGGGACTTATGGGCCAATTCTGCCAGTGACACAGAATTTGATGAAGAGCTTTGTGACTGAAGGCAATAAAACCCGATTCATTCCGTGGATAAAGAGCACGTCCTGTCATTCGTATGCAGGCCCAGCTCTAGGGATAACAGAAGTGTTTTGTGGTACCGATGATGGGCTACACGCCGTGCTTGAGATACCACAAAAGCATCACAGTAAGATGATTTACCACAGTAAATCCTGACCGCCTTACCTGGGTACAGCTGCTTTGTTGGGGCACTCAGCTGTGCACTTTTCGAAACTCTGTAGGCGACATCCGATCCTTTTGAATCCCTTCTGTTTGTGCAAAATCCTGCTGTTCTTGATACTCCTTCTGGTGAATTGTGAAATTCTAATGCTTTTAGCACATCAACGGGTTCAGCTGACAAAGAAAAAAAAAAACCCAACAAAAAGAATTACTCATCTTGTATCTCTACAGCATGCAGCCTCTAAAAAGGGTATCACTTTCACTGCAAAAGCGTATGTGTAATCATAGCAGTAGCTGCGTCCTGTTTTGATTTATTGCAGATTACTCTTATACCAGAATATTATTTTAACAGGATTATGTATTTGAAGTATATAAGAGTTCATCCCAGCCAATGGAATTGTTATGATCACATTTTCAAACTACTTGAGTACACACTGAAAATCAGAGTTTCCCAAACAGTGAGGACCTCGGTGATCGAAACTTGCAACACTTTTAATGAGCAACTTCTAAGAAGTGGAGCTGATTTTAAAAGTTTGCACAAGAGTTTCAGAAACAGTCAGCTACTAATAGCCTGCTATGAGAAGCTCATCTGTTGCTAACACTAAAATATATTCTGATTATGTATGACTGCTTTCTCAGACGCAAAGTGATAAGGAAGAAGCTAACCTCGTTTCTCATCCAGTTAGAGGAAGAAAAATGTACCTGCTTTGCCTGCAGGAGCAAATGGGCTGAATCACAGCCTTTCATTACTCCCAAGTTAAAATTCAAATGGACTTTTGTGCTTTAGAGCCCAAGTACAATCAGGTCGCATTTATGCACGGTGTCTAAGAATTTAAAGTTGAAATCCAGAGCTGCTACTGCACTGATATTGATACAAAATTATTTTCATATATATATGTGTGTGTATATATACATATATGTAAAAGCCAACAACAAAACTCTATAAGAAGCTCACCATGGCGAAAGGGCCCAGTACTGAATGGACAAGCACTTCAACAGAGGCAGTGAGAACCTCGTTCACCTACTGCGCATCTTTTCTCTTAGAGAAAACTAAGGTGTTCATTCTCATGATCCCTACAGATCATGGCTTCACTAATTTCATTTTTTGAGTGGAAACAGATTTTTCAACAGGCCCTTTTTCACTGGGACTATTCTGCAGTTTCTATGTTGGCAAACGGATAACCACTTTATCTAGAAAGGCAAAGGTTTACAGGACCTTCGCTGTTAAAGCTGAGAAAGGTGTTTGGTAAATCTGACCCTTCTTCATGTCTTTGAGCTGCACGGTGGCATTAACTGTACCTAATTTATTCTCTGTCATTATTTGGTTTATGTGTCAATAAATATCAGCTTAAGGCCCCAAACTCACTCTGTGCGAACATTCAACTATTTGAACAACTGTTTGCAAACAACAAGTGAAAGAGTATAAAAACACAGGCAAAGTGATATTCCAGTTAGAGCCACTGGTGGAAGCATCTCCGCCTTCTTTTCTTACTATTTGCACAGTTCTAGCCAGCATTACTACTTTTTTGTCACTGTAGCATCTCAGAAGCCACT
Source organism: Egretta garzetta (assembly GCF_000687185.1). Lineage (NCBI taxonomy): Eukaryota > Metazoa > Chordata > Aves > Pelecaniformes > Ardeidae > Egretta > Egretta garzetta. The sequence goes on from NW_009269998.1 coordinate 3,322,562, forward strand.
TCAGTATATTCCCTATCGATAACAGATGTGACCAAGGTGAAGTTCAACCAGCGCATCCTGTTCATCTCCTGGAACTGCCAAATAGGAAGAACTCAACTTTGGGGGTAAACCTGTATTCAAACAACACCAAAAGCATATTCTTCAGTAACAAAATCTGAGGTTGTCTCCATCAGCCTAGAACGCACATAACTTCCTCTGTCTTAAAATATGTTCACAAGGAAATTCTTGTGAGCTTCTTTCATTTTTTTTCCCCCATCATGCAACCTCTCATTTCCTTTTTCCACCAGATCCCATTATCAAATATCAACCCAATAGCCAGTGTTTGTTGCAAGCCAATACATTGCAAGTGAATGCTGCAGCGTACGCCTGAGCTTACTTGAAACCTACATATCCAGCAGATTAAGAAGAAATTATATTTAAACATGCTCAAAAGTTTCAATTACAAGTTACAAATTCCAAAACATGAGTCTCACCTCTCTGTTAGGTACTGACTAAACAATTTTAATGGATATAACGTATATTCTGTAGGTATTCCACACAAGTCTAAAGTTACTACCATACCGAGGGAACTGCCACACTTTTTCCAGTAACCAATGGCTATTTTTGTGGTACCTATAATAATTTGAACCAGTAATGTAGAACCAATCACTGGAAACATTACCAAAAATTCCAAGTTGCTGTATAAGTCAACCACTGCTACATTCCTTTCTCCTTTGCTCTCTTCTATAATTTGTACCAGATTCTTCATTATTTTTTAGAATAATGGCTGTTCTTTGCCTGGCTGACTGGGAGCGTATTCATCCATAAACAAGATTATTCATTACTCCCCGCTAGTTCTGCTGCTAACAAACTTCCAGGCAAGAAACAGAATAATAACAGAACAATCTACAAATGACAAATTCCAAATAATTAGAACAAACATTTTGTTAATAGTCCATAGATGACATTTTTACCTCTGCAAACTGTGATTCACGAAACGTAAATAGCAAAACCACTAGTGAGTTTACAAGGATTTCTAGAAATACAGCTTGTCATTTCTGTGACAAGTTACATGAAGTAACTTATGCAAAAAAGGCAATTACTCTATCTCCAGCGAAAACGTGGCTGACTTACTAAATACTCATAGATCACAAGTAACAGAAACTGCTTCTCTAATTTATTTAAATGATTTCAGACAGCCACTCAGTAGTAAAAAGTGCCGCTGCACCCCGGGAGCTTCAGCAGTTCCCGAAATCTGCCCCCTCCCTGGCATCCTGCTCCCACACGACTTCTGGGAATGGCAAGGGACAGCGCCAGTGCTAAGGCCATGCAGTTTGCCTGTTTGCGTGGTCCACAAATTAAGATTACAGCTTGTATTTACATGGGACATCATTAACGTAACCCATGTATCGGCAGATCTAGGGTCTCTCACAACTTCCTTACAGTGCACAAAGCAGCTTGCCTAAGCGATCTTACCTTCTAGTCCCATTGCCTTGGATAGTTTTCTCATAAAGGAAGTAAAAACTGCAAATTAATGATATATGATGTAATGCTTTTGCATCCTTCCAGTTCGGTGCTAAGATTTAAGATGGCAAGGAAATAACCCACAAATAAGCATCACGTAGGCAGCTCTGTTCACCAGTTCCTGGGGTGCAGTTAATTCCCCTTATGAAACTTAGACATGGGCTTTGACAACTCAGCTGTTTGCCACGGCAAATTGGTCAAACTGCAAGACCCAGACCCTGAGAGTGGGTGCCCCCACGCTGATGTTTATGGCCACGCTGCCCTGCTGCCTGAAGGCCACCTCCTGCGGGCAAGGCGGACAAAGCCACAAGATGCCCCTTTGAAAAGGAGCCTGTGGTCATCAGGGCAAGCCTGCATTTTTCAGATTAAGCTCTCCTGAGTTTCAGACCGCAATTAAAAAGCAAGTTTCCACCGGCAGAGAACCAACTGCAGAGATCATTCTTCTCACTAAATATTATAGTGTGAAGTTGAAGGGCCCGTGTCCTTGACTCCAACAGAGTTCAGAAGGACATCTCTCCCTGCCCCTAGTGGACGATACAGTAATAGCCAGAGAAGGGTTTAAAAATGCTGGGGTTTCTGCAATGGCAAAGGAAATTCTTCAAAAATCCCTTTTTAGAAGATGGAATTGTGTGAGATGGGAACCCAAGAGTCCTTCTATCTTTCAAGATACCAAACCGTTAACCATTTAGCTCCAGCATAAGTTCCTGGGTTTCAAAAATAAGGCGGGTAAAGCACAACACACACACCCCAAATTAGCAGTGCAACATCTCAAGATCTGAAATAACTTGTAACTTGCAATATTTAAAATTGTAGAGCCAAATTCTGGTCTTCATTACTGTGGTATGACTGAAGTACATCCATTCACTCAATGAGCTTTCCATATTTATAGAGGTACGGACAAGAACATTTGGTCCAGAGCATTTCATATTAAATATAACTCCAAAGCCATACTTAACCTTCCTTTGCTTTCCCCCTTTAGCTTTCTTCCATAGGAACTAAATAGGAACCTTGGGGGGAAAAGAAAAAAAAAAAAGACAGACCGACAAATATAAAAATCTTCTAAGCTACTGTAAAAGGTACTGAAATATGTGTAAAAAGTATGTTAAGGAAGGAAAAAAAACTTCTGTCAGCATCTCTCTGCTGGAAATTAAAAGGATTCAGTGGAGTTAAGTAGTCGTAAGCTGGACGCTAGATCACACTTCCACACTGCCAGGTCAGGACAGAATATCAGGAGTGAATTACAGGAGGGAAACGTCAGCGTTTTCTGTTTGTTTGGAGAGGAGGAAAATGCATATAAAAGCGGACTTCCAATTTTGGTTAGCATTTTCTAGCCTAGACTTCCTAAATATACAATGATCCATTTATTGTAAAGGCCGTGACAATGCATTCTATTCAATGAATTAATAACCGCAATTACAGATTGAAAAAGAACCTCTGTAAAAATCTAGACTATGTTTTGACCATGTATTCACAGTTAAAAGTATCATAGCTTTCATTTCATTCCACCATCTCTAAACTGAAATAAAATCTGTGATATAGCATTCCTATTAACACGGATATTGATACTACGCAATTCTGATTGACTGTATTGTACTGCATTATACCCAACAACCACCGCCGCTGTTCAGCGTGATTTCTTCTGGAGTTAAGTAAAAGCTGGTGAAAACAGGAGATTCACTGCTGATATGTCAGAAAGTCATCGACAAACCGCAGTTACTATACAAGATCAGAGGGCCTGCTTCCTTCACTTTGCCTTCCCAACACATTTGAGCTGGAACCTACTACATAAAGTGGCTCTGCCTTCCCCTCGGTGGCGGCTGCCCACGGAGGAGGCTCCCAGGCACCATAACAACACAGGTTAGGGTGTCAGAGAAACGAGGGACTGGGAAACCGTACAGCAATCCAGAAACCGAAGTCCTTTGGACATGCAGCCCGTGCTGGTGACTTACTCAGCATGTGACACCAAGCCTCCTTGTCTCAAGGATGACCCCGGTTCTCAGTATGAATGCTCAGCATTCCCACATCTCTCTATGGGAATGCTTCTCGTAGGTAACCATGTAACCCTAGGTAAAAGGATATACTGCACAAGGCAGGGACAAATTGTATCAGATGCAAGAAAATTTGCATTGCAATGGTCAGGTCTGGTTTGTAACACTTGGATTTATTTAAATGCAGGTGGTAATTAAATGAAAGGTGTTCAATCATATCTTCTTAGTTTATAAAAACGTGTGGCCTGTCTGTAACAGAGATCACGGCAAACTTAAAATCTTAGCGATAGGCAATAAAATGTCTTGTGGCGCTTCAGCAGCCACCATTAACATTGTGCCCTGTGGTAAAGCCTGCCCGACTGGGCTTAACGCCCACGACACACGTACAGCTCGCAAAGGCAAACTGCACAGAGCTCAGGAAAGATGGATCAACATCAGCGCCCCTAAGGGCAGCAATGTCGCCTTTGGAATTACACCTTGGACCATCTTGGATAAAAGGGTGAAATCTATACATATCACCTCTCTAGCTACAATCACGTTGTAAGGTTAATTATCTTTATCTCAATGACTTTGCATTTATGAAAACATTTTGATTTAACAACAGATGCTTTTTTTACAATTTTCTAGCCACTGACCAACTGCAACGATGATCCCAAACCAGAAGTTTCCCAGATAGGCTTACTCAAACCATAGGCTTAGTCAAATCCATCCAGTGCGTGACACTAATGCTAGGTATGTAAATGCTGGGCCATTAGCGCACACTGAAAATACAGCTGTGTTGTTTCACACGGGTGGGATGTTCTGTCCCGTATCTAAGCAGCCAACATGTCTGTGTCAATAAATTTACACTTAAGTGTATGAAACACTTGAGCTCCTGTTTGCTAGCAGAGGTATCCGCTTCCACGCGCAGTATCTCCCCAGTAATTTAAGTTCCCTGCTGTCACAAAGCAACTGACAAATTCCGGGTCAGATTAATTCCATTGCTAGAAAATGACCTGGACACTCTATTACCAGATTATTTTTTTTTGTTTGTTTGCATAAGAATAAATTTCCCGCATACTTTTGAGTGCTTCCTCAGAAATTCCTTTTGACCTATACAGGTTAATTGGTTAGCAGACAGGCTTCTAAACCAGCCTTTCCTACACAAAGCTGTGGCGAGCGGCAGTTGATGGGTCAATTCCATGAGTGGCTGCAATTCCCCACCACCACTGGGGATCTCGCTCAGTATTTCATGTCTTACTCGGATCTTAAGAGGTCAAACACCTAGAGTGATCCTATCGCAGATGCATGCCGTGGTCCTCGGTAGACTTGGAACACGTGCAGATTGAAAAGATATTATTCACTGAATTGAGAGTTCTCTTGAGTGGATCTCATTATTGCTTAAGAGGAATACCAAAAAAACCCCAAGGAAGTCAGAATGGACAACTGTCCTTCTTATCTAGAAGGTCACCCACCTTGAGTGTTCTTCTGCTCTACCTAGACCATGCTGCAAGCCACTTAGAAGCTGCAGTGAGAAATTAATATAGCCCTGAAGCTTTTTAGATGGGCTATACCTAACTCAGCATCTGCTCTCCTCCTCTGAGCTGTACGGCAAAGTGGTTTTAGCTGCAGTTAAAGGTGCTGGTGACTAAGGACCAAACAGTTCAAGGCAGACGTTTTCTGAAGATCGGGTATAGAGAGGAAACAATCACCTGCATTTCAGAAGGACGGACTTCACTGACAGGCCTCAACGCAAAACTCCCCAGGACTGCCAGGAAAGCGACTGTGGTGGCAACTTCTGGCAACAAAATTCATTCCCATAAGAAATTGTTGAGGGGATGACTCATTTAGACTAAAATAGTCTTCTTTCTGTTCAAATGCCTAATAAAGCACAGAAGTTGAAATCCTATTCTATTCAGATTTGGGTCTGGTAACTCCTGGGTCTTAGTCTCTTAGTTTTAGGAGAACGCTCAGGCACAATGATCCTTCCCTATTTAAAGGCCATGTGTGCCTACATAACTTACAAGATGTTCCCAGATTGCACGCCGGGGGCCATACCTTAAATGCAAATAATAAGAAAACTCAAGGGGGGAAAAAAAGAGGCAATATTCTTTACTTCACAGATATACCTTAGCAAACTGAGTGGGCAGCTGTTTGCTGTACTGTTAATAACTGCAGCTTTTCCTTTTTCAGGTATAACAAACAGTATTTTTATGATAAACAGCATTCTATATTTTTCAGCTATAATAAACAGATAACTTCTTGAGTTATCATAATTCTTCAGCACTGCCCTTTTGATCAACGTGAAGGTGAAAATGTATCAGTGTTGACTCCACAAAAAGCCTGTAAGAGTTACAATCAATAACTCGTAATTGGCCAGGCACAACCCTGGAGTAGAAAAGAGTTTAATTTGCCCCAGTAAAAGGAATTATCTGAGAAATGCAGGAAGACTAGTGTTTCTACGTTACTATTATTTTACTTCATATTTTTCCATGGAAATATGTTTCCTTCTGCCAGTAAGCTGTTCCAATGGAACCACTGCAAAACTAAAACTTGAGTGTTGAAACATTAATCTTCAACTCTAAATGGAGTGGGTTTTTAAAGCTTAGTCCAGCTTTATTTCACTGTGACAGATCATTTAAAGAGTAGAAGCTCTTATAGCCTGGGAGGCTAAAATATGCGTATTGGGTGGGTACTGATGAAGGGACTCCTTATATTTGTGGACAAGACTTTCAAAATAGGCTACCTATGGGTGGATTTCGAGGTATATATTTAGGAACTTAAATAGAAGATACTGGCTGTTCCCCAGTTTTTTTGGAACTATGCTGCCTATTAAAGGCATAGCAGCCCACAGTTATTTAGTTTATTTACTTCTCTTAAAACGCTGAATCTTCACAACAGAAGCGCTCATTCTAAGGACTCTCTGTGTATTCGATAGGCAGGTAAAGATATAAACTACAATGATGAAGGTTTCTAACTGAAACTCATCAGAGGGTCCAAGGCTTAATGCATGTAAGAGGTGAAAATATTTTCCTGAACAAGAAGAACTCGTATGAAGGGGTAACCAGTCTGCAGTTTCTGCTGTTGACCTCTCAGAAGAGCGCCAGCAGGCCAGAAAAAGGGAGAAATGTTTTTCTTTTATAAACAGTCTTAAATAGAGATTGTGTCAAAGTTCTTCCACATAGTTTTATTTTAGCTACCATTTGTCAAACTGTTTCAGCAGTTCTCCTACTGTGAAACCCGATAATGTTTTCCCCTCCTTGCATTCCTTCTTCCCAGATTATGAGCCCCGTTTCTGATTCCATCACCAACCAGCAAGCAGTTTAGTTCACTGGCTAAAACCTAAGTTTGCTAGAGCAGAAAGAGTAATAAATGCTGCCACTTTGCCAAGTTATCAAGAAGGAAGTCTTCACTAGCAGTGCTAGAATCTGGATTTGTTAAACTGTTAGTTTGTTGACCTTTAGGATACAGTACAAGCCCTGTCTGTTGCTAGAAACCTGGGCTATTTCTAATTTCGATCACCACAACCCCAGGCAACGCTCCAGGCGTGGGGCAGAGGGGCTGGAAAGCTGCCCAGCAGAGAGGGACCTGGGGGGGTTGGTCGCCAGGGGGCTGAATATGAGCCAGCAGGGTGCCCAGGTGGCCAAGAGAGCCGGCGGCATCCTGGCTTGTCTCAGGAGTGGTGTGGCCAGCAGGAGCAGGGCAGGGACCGTGCCCCTGTGCTGGGCACTGGGGGGGCCGCCCCT
>NW_009269998.1:3330187-3333157 GCF_000687185.1 Egretta garzetta
TGGTTGGAAGGTGCCCCTGCCCAGCGTCGGTTGCTAGATGTCAAACCACGGGATGGCAGGGGTAGGGGAATGGTTGGGCTGGGGGAGCTTAAAGGGTTTTTCCCACCCAAACAATTCTGTGATTCTATGATAATGTGGTAGGAATATTTTTGTTCTTATTTTTGCTCTTATACAATTCCGCTCATTGTGGGCAGGTACAATGGCTATCTTTTAAAAACAGAAATACATATAATTACTATTATCTCTATTGATTAATTTACCCTGTTCTTTACCTCTTAAGAATCAATACAGGAGTAAACATCCAAGAGCAGGAATTCAAAAGCACGTTATGCCCAAAGTGTTCCACTGAGCTTGAATATATATAGCCCACGTATATATTTCTAGGTTGGTTTACCTGTTAAAAGTTTTCCTACGTGTTAGCTTTATGTGAATTATGTAATTGGGGTCTTGGCTGGTGACATTTTTAGAAGAAGGTGTTATTGCAGTGCTTTTATATTTAATGGTTACAAGAACTAGAGATTGCCCAGATGCGTATGGGAATGCTTTAAATGGCCTACGATTGACCAGTTCCCCAACAGAGGGCTTGCGTGGAACTGCTCAGAACTGGCCACTCCTGTTTCCACACCAGCTATCTGCAAATTTTTCATTGACTTCCTACGCTGCAGAATCTACTGAATACATAACAGTATTTCTAAGACAATAAAGACAGTCTATGCATACATGGGATGCATTTTGAATACTCACCTGGGGTGACTATAAGGGCTAACTATATCTCTGTTCAAAGACCAGTCTCCAACACTCATGAAGTAAAAAACAAACACCAAAACCCCCACTTAAATCCCGTATTGAAACCAGTGGAAAACTTGCCGGTATGCAACTAGCCACTCAGATCTTTAATAGGGTTAGCTTGCAGGCTTATTTATTTACCGGAAATATCCAGCAAAAAATAAGAATAGTTCTTTCTGGTTTTTGTTAAGTTGCACAATTTTGGAGTGCAACCTAGATTTTGAGACTGGCATTTCGTAATTGCTTTAGATATTTTGCCACAAAACGTGACTTTTTTTATTACTTAAAACCTTCTTTGAGACTGGATGGGTTGCACTTTTACCACTTGTTCAGCAACCCTGACTACAGTCAAGCACTAAGGACCTGATGCTGATTCCATGACATGTTTCACTTGTTACCCACAAAAGATTGGGCTAATTCAGACCTGCAGCGATCCATCAGTTTACAATATTTAACATCTGCCTCAATACTTCCTTGGAGTTACTCCTACTTTACACCACAGCAGATTGAATCAGAGCTGCAGTCCAAGCGCCTCACTGCGCCGAGGCCTCTGCTGAAGGTTCAAAAAGTTGTTTTTGTACAGGCAGCGGAGACAGTACTTCCAACTGTGAAAATCAGCAAAACGAGTATTAAAATTCTTGGAGTGTCCCATTTCTATTACCATAGCAAAAACAGGCACAGTCTAAAAATGGTCACTGAGGTGCTCCCTCAGCAATTAAACGTGACAGAAATTGAGCCCACTCAAGAGCTTTGTCGATCAAGATATTTGTTCAGAAATAATTCCAACAGACTTCAGAAATAGCTTCTAATAAATGGGAGTTTTCCAATGTGGAACATTTGTACATTTTTCAGCTATATGCATAGAAAAAAAAAAAAGCAAAACACAGCTAAGGACAAGATTTACAGATGGTGCCACTTAAGGTAACCCTATTTAACTTGATAAACCAGTAAATGATGTTTTGAAATCATACAACTAAAACCTTTCACCGCACTTTCACGCATGTCAAAGGTATCATCTCCCCTTTAGAGAGCAATGCAAGGAAATGAGACCCAATTCTGTACCCTACTGATATTAGCAGGAATTCCACTTAAGCAGACAGCAAGGTTGTAAAACCTTGTATTTTATTTTTACTTTTTTATAAACTACAAATGTTTGATAACCTATCGGATTATTATGATGATTTGAGTGAATACACAGGTAAGGGACTAAGTAGGTAAAACTTGGACTACAGTAATACCTTAATGCCACCATAAATTGACTCAGAACTAAGTTAATTTATACTATAGACAGAGCTGAGCTGCCAGTGACATTATCCATGACAGGATCAGGATCTTCGGGTTTTTAATCACATTTTAGAATCCATCTCTCAATTTGCTTTGCAGCAAACACTTTGCTTCCATAATATCTGCTCTGCCAAATAACTTCTATTTCACATACTGTATGCATTAACACTTCGACATACAGCGAAGTCCCAGACCTAGAATTCACAAAGGTTTTTACAACCCCTTATGTGTGATAATGTGCTAAAAAGAATTCAAGTTCTGCCAGGTTCTACTACTATTGTAATAACAGGGTCAACAATTAATCCTTACATTTACAGCCTGTAAACTCGGTATTTAATACCGAGTAGCACAGTTATAAGCCCTTGCAACAGGCATGTGCGTTCACCTAATTCCTTTTAAGCCACTGCTCTCTATTGTGTCCATCCAGAGGGCAAATCTTCATCCCTGCATGAGACTTCACATTCTTAGAACATTAGAGATTTCTCCCAAGCTCCGCTTAATTTATTCCCCCCATTATCAACAAATACTCAGAACAACGATAAATTAACCAACGCTGAGAGGATTTCCTCTGAAAAGAAGCAGAGCGCTCTACAGAGAAAAGAAAAGCAACTTCTTAATCTTGCTGGCAGATGGAAACCCTACTGTTCACCACTGTACAAAACAAATCCGGGAGAGACATAATTGCTCCAGCGTGTTTTAGGTATAACTGCACTTCAGCAGTAATGTCATGGCTCGGCTCTTACGCTGCACCCTTGTGAGAATTAAGGGCCCTGGTTGGAGGAGACCAAATAACTCTGGGCAAGACAATTGTAAAAGCGAGCACGACAACTCCTTTCCTACATTTTACAGCCGCTACGGACACCAACTTTACAATGTTTTTCTTTTTTTTTTTTTTTTTTT
>NW_009269998.1:3334089-3337041 GCF_000687185.1 Egretta garzetta
CCCGCCCCTCCGGGCCCCAACTTTAAAATTTTTTTTTTTTTTTTTTTTTTTTTTTTTAGTGATCAGAAAGCACTATAGCACCAGGAAAGGTTTTATATCAAACCCTATTTTTTTTTAGTGACATTCCAATAATGAGTGTTAGGCACAGAGATTATTTCAAGCCAAACCCACCGACTATTTGTGGGTATTCTACATGCACTTCTATACAGTTACATTTGTTAAGATATACACAAAACTGAAGTGGAGAAACTTCTTTTCTGCAGAGCTAGTAAAGAGAGAGAGTTGCCTGCAGTTCCCTGAATAGCCCTTTCTGGGATCCTTGTGGTGTCTCCTTCCAAGTTAAATGCGAAGATTCACGCTCTAGAGAAGCTACAGCACATACCAGTCATTTTTTTGTATCAGATGTCTGCTGCTGAAGTTGAAATAATTATTTTACCTTAGAAACAATTTAAAAAAAAAAAAAAATTAAATTATACAGCAAACCAGACATACACATGCAGGGCTCTTGTACTATACTGGAAAGACTGGACCATTTCACCTGCTGATCCCTGGGACTCAGAAAAGCTTCAGGCAGGACCACTAGCTGAATCTAGCGAAATTGCCCTTTGAATTAATCACTTTTGCTCACTTTTTAAATGCTTATCTGAGAACCCCCCGTACGTCCGCCGTTTCTGAAGGTTAACGGCATTTTGTTAAACCAAAATTAACACTCCAGGCTACTTCACTGCAAAATAAAGGAACAATGAAGACATTTATATTCTTTTTCAACCTTAAAAGTGAATCAACGGGTTAAAATCACAAGTGCTTTCCATCATTAACTTAATTAATTAATTCATCATCTCTTCTGAGAAGAGATTCGTACTTTTCTAGTTTAAAACACCTTTTTGCACAGGTTCGGAGCAGCCAGGTGCATTAAGCAGCTTTCATTCAAGAAGCAGATCCACATCTTCCCAAGTAATTACAAGCAAGCGACAGTGTTAAGCGCGCATCCACGAAGAAACCCCTCCCTTTGCCATCGCTAGCGGGCCCGCTTCTGCATTCCTTCTGCACCTGGAACTCCCGCTAGTTTCCGAGCCCGCGTGGGGGAAGCACAAGGAACCTTTGTATTTCCTAAGATGACTGTAAAAAGTATCTGTTCCGTATTAGGAACAAACCTGCTCCTCACTTGCACAGAAGGTCCAAAGTGTATTTTCTATATATAGCTCCATAGCCCCATTTTCAGTAAGGATTCTTAAATCTTTTTGGCACTCAGATTAAGCGCTGGGTTTCCATGTGCTTGAAAAAAACCAAACTTATAAATAATAAAAAGACTGATTTTTCATTTCTTGCCCATGAAATTTAAATCAGTATCACAATAGCACATTGATGCCAGGCCCTTACAAAAAATTTATAGTGTTGAAGCCATGCCATTTCGACTAAATGAGTTTATTCATTCCAAACACATTACCAACAGATTCAGTTTTAAAGGTGAGGAAGGGGAAAGGAAATCAAAGGCTGTCTTTTAAAATACTGAATTTTGTTTACTTTAGCCAAGTCATAAAGCAAAAATATTTTCTAAAAAGAGCTGCTTGAGAGCTGGTGGGCACCGAGCTGACCAAGTGAGTCACCACCTTTCCCATTCAGTTGCTTCTCACTTCTGTAACTTTTTCTGTCTGAAGAAGTAACTCAAGAGCCCAATCAGATCTTCACACCCCCTTTCTTGGTACTATGAGGGTCACCTCATACTTCTTCTTTTTTGTGTTAAATAAAGAAACTTGAAAAAAAAGTCAGGAATTTTAGGAATCTTTTGAGGTTTCTCCACATGGAATGGGCTCTGTTGTCTTAAAAAGAAGCCACTGGCATATGATTAACACTTTATATGAACACACCGTGTAATTTTCTTTACATAGGAGCAGTGTATGAAAAGACAATTGGAGAGTATAGGATTTAATTTAACGGCGTTTGTAAGGGCAATGATTCATATCCTACCCAGCATTTTCATTTAGTCATACTATTTACCTGCTGTAGTATGCCATTTCATTTTATTCCTTGCTATTTTCCCTCTCCTACTTTCAAACATGAATCATTATGTCCTATTTTATCTTCTAACTACTTTAAATAAGCTTAGAAAACTTAAGAGACAATTCAGAAATATCCCCCCTGTGCTCCGTTAGGGAAATTAGGTCAAATCCTACTCCCTCTGTAGTCAATGGAAAAACTCTTACTGACTTCAATAACAGATCAAGCCCTAAACACGCAGCTCCCTGCAGTTTCTAAGCAAACGGCATAGCGTATTTCAGAAAAAGTTCAAGAACTCAGTTCTTTTCAGAATGCCTCTACAAAGATGAGAAGCCTGTAGTTTTAGGTTTCTGAAATACCCTTTATGCAGAAGACTGGAAGAAAAGATAGTTTATAATAGAGTTACCAAGACCAAATCAGTCTGCCTCATGTTGCTGAATGTATTTCAGTACCAGATAACTTCTGTTGAGCTCTCCTGGGCTGCCTGGGCTTAGATGTACGTAAGGGCCATCTACAGAAATCCTACTTAATTCAGCCAGTTCTATGGCAAACGGTCACACGAGAAGTGGCGTGAGCAATCTACCGTGCCTTTGCGGACGGTACTGCCTCTTGAAGAGCTGTAGTTTTGGCACAGTCATGAGGAGAACCCCTGAAAATCCACGAGGTTCAGGCACCTTGGGGGGAGCTCCCTCGGGAGCCAGCCGGGGCAGCAGCCCCGATGGCCCCGTCCCCTCCAGGCCCCCTCCCCAAGGGGCCAGCCGGGGCGCCAGCCCCCGCGGGACCCGGCCCCCTCCAGGCCGTGCCCAGGTGGGAAGGGCTCGCCTGGAACCCGCTCACCCCGCTGGGGCGCCTGTTGATCCAGAACGCGGGAATTCACATCGAGAAACCCCTCCTTGAAATAACAAGCGCGTAAAAAACCGCAACCGGAGCGCTGAGCCCCTTCGTGGGTGTCAG
>NW_009269998.1:3340050-3341324 GCF_000687185.1 Egretta garzetta
GGGCCGGCCTGCAGCGCTGGAAGCCCCCGGCAGAGCCGAGCCGTGCCGCGGGCCCGGGCGAGGGCCTCCGGAGGGACCAGGTCCTGCCCTGGCTCCTCTGGGAAGCGGGGGAAGCTGGGGCCACGTCTCGGTGGAAGCGTGCACCGAGTTTTTAAAATTTGCCTTCATCGAGATCTTTCTACTCGGACACCTTACAGCAATTAATAAACATTGGGTTATCCCCCAAATACGCGTTACTTTTATATGTCAAGTTAAGTTTCAGAAGGGTGTTATCCTTACGTACGATACAGAAGCATAGAATCCCAGGTCGGAAGGGACCTCCAGGATCACCTGGTCCAACCTCTCTGGGCCAGAGCCCAGCCTAGACAAGCTGGCCCAGCACCCTGTCCAGCCGAGTCTTGACAGTGCCCAATGTGTTGGAGTCACCCCCTCCCCTGGGGAGATCATTCCAAGGGGTGACTGCTCTCATGGGGAAAAATTGCCCTCTCAAGTCCAATGGGAATCTCCCCAAGAGCAACTTGTGTCCATTCCCCCTCGTCCTCTCCATGGGACTGCTTGTGAAAAGGCAGTCTCCACCTTCTTTGTCGCTAGCACCAGAACCACTTTGGGTTTTAGAGCTAGCTCAGTTATTTTTGCATGGCGGCCTCTCATGCCACACAGACCTGTAGTAAATTGCCACCAGGTCCTGCGGTCACAAGAGGGAAGCTACACGCCGCTTAGGTGGAGCCACACCTCGCAGCCCGTCAAATTCAGCGTTTAAGGACTACTGATGTTCCTTTAACTGATTTCCTCCATCCTTGTTTGTAATCTTCCTAGTTGCCATGATGCCATTAATTGCAGCCTAGGCGCAGTGGAAATGCGTCAAAGAATAGATAATGACTTAGAGCATAGATAAGCCTTAGGAGTGCCGTAAAATTATTCTTAAGAGATTTTTGGTAGAAGGTTTCAGCGTTTGGATGTCATTTCAGGAGACGTATGTTCTTGAATCTGAAAGAGGGTTAAACCACGAACATGTTTTCAGAGAAAAACAGGAGGGAATAGTGTTATTTTTTAACTCAGCTGTGATCCGCAGTGGTTTGTTCTCGCCCTCGGCTCTCTTGTCCCTCGTTACTCTTTCAAGATGGTTTTAGTGAAAAGAAAGACCAAGCGCTGTGACATTCATTGTGGCCTGCCCCCGACGCATCGGCGTTGGCCGATTAGGCCATGCTTCAGCATTGGGAATCGCGCTCTCGTGCGCGCACAGATGGGTCATTGTTGTATTTGGGGGCAGCGGG
>NW_009269998.1:3341344-3367127 GCF_000687185.1 Egretta garzetta
GGGGAGAGAATGGGTTTCCTTGGGCCGCTGCAGCTCACAGGAATCTCACGGCAGCAGCGCTTTCGCATTCTCCAGCCTGTGGGCACCGTACTGGGATGTAAGTAACTGTGATCCCGAGGCCCCTTCCAGCCCTTCCCATTCTGTGATCCTGTGATGTTCTCTGGCTGCCCTGCAGTCATACTGGGTTTTTCCTAGCGTGTTCCTTGACGGCACCAAGAGCGAGAGCCTTCTCTCTGGGTATGAAGGGGTCGTTGCCCCGGGACTCGCTGATGCTCTGCAAGGAAGGGTGTGCTCTTATTGCTGCCTTCCGTGTATCTCAGGGACGTTGACTTGGCTTAAGCGACTTCGTTTCCAGCTTCACCCAGGCATTGATGCCTTCTAAACCTTGAACTTCTTTCTCCAGTTCTGTTCACAGAAGGGAGTATTGCAAAACAATCGGCTGTCTTAAAAGTCATCACCCGCCGCCTTCTCTACAACTTCAATTCTGTTGATATACATAGGTGGGTATTTCATCCTTGTCTCATTTCGGGTGCAGATCTATGTTTTCCCAGAGTTTTCTCTTGCATGACTAGTGCTAGGAAGAAAACTATGTTACACTGCTTCAGTGAAGTGAACCCTTGTGAAAAAAGATGTCTTGCACATGGAGATCCGTGGAACGATCTCTGCTAGCTGAAACGTCAACGGCCGCCTTTTTTAGTTTTAAAGGGAGAGAGATACAGGAACGCATGCATATAGGCAAGATAAACGGCAGGTTTTCTTTCCATGATTCCACCTCCAAGAAGTGTAATATTCCATTTGCTACTACCAGCGTTGGCGTACAGCTTCCCTGAGCTCCCCCAGCTCCGTTAGCTCAGGCTTTGAAGGATGAAGCCAAGGCTTTCTCCGTGCCTCACCAAACTCTTTGGGCTAGGGAATGGCTCAGGGGCCATTGATTCCTTCAGGTGCCCAAGAATTAGGGAGGACAGACGATAGTAAAGGAAATTTGATGCAAACCAGCATAGTTCGGTACTCGTTAGCTCAGGTACCAAAAGACCACAGAACCATCAACATTTCTCATTGTTTTTCTGTTGAGAACGTAAAGAAGCCTCTTCCGTCGGCAGAGGCAAAGCTGGAGCGGCTGGATGCAGCCGCGCTGGGCAGCCGCGCACAGCTCCGAAAGCAGGGCTGTGGTGTGCCTGCAAATGGGCACATCTTCGTTGCCCTAAGTGTATCGAAGGTCGAATTTGTACAGTTACCAGTGAAAAACTGCATACATTTCAAAAATGAAAGTGCATTAATTGGAGTTGCTACCAGAAACACCAACGCGAGAGGTTAAAACTTCTAGGCCTGTGTAGGGAAAAAAAAAAAACGTTCGCGTTCCGGTTAGAGTTAGGGATTTAAAGGATCAAACGACACGACTGCTGTTTGCAACAGGCGGTCTGCTGATTTGGGAAGGGAGCTGTAGTTGGCAGGAGCTTGTGCGTCTCTTTTGCTGCAGGGGTTTATCCCCTTTTTGGTGATATGGTTCACGTTGACAGTTCAGGATCACGAAGATATTCATGGAAGCATAGAATCATGGAATGTTTTGGGTTGGAAGGGACCCCTACAGGCCACCCAGCCCAACCCCCCTGCAGGAGCAGGGACACCTTGAACCACATCAGGTTGCTCACAGCCCCGGCCAACCCGGCCTGGAATGTTCCCAGGGATGGGGCCTCCACCCCCTCTCTGGGCAACCCCTGCCAGGGTTTCACCACCCTCAGTGTAAAGAAACAAGTTTGGATAAAAGCAAGACAATAACCTGTGTTGTCCTTTACTTGAGGGATGATCCATCATCAAGAAATAAGCATAATCCTTCTGCCAGAACTTGGTTGACAGAAACAAGGGATATTTTGGAACCTGAGGGAGTTCGATCAATAAAACAAAGGCTCGAGCCCTCACCTAGAAAACGAGGAAAATCAAACTTCTTTTGTGCGGTGAAAGTGAATTGCAGATAGGTACGAAGACGATGAGCAGAATAACATGCGATACAAAATTCCTAGCGACAACCTTTTCACCGTCTTCTCCAGTGAGGCAAACTCTAGGCCAGTTGCTCGCTTCCTCCTTTTGCAGTAGCGGCTGGTTTACAACCTAGGGCTGTCAGATCTTTCCGGATAGCAAGGTCAGATTCAAGCTGCTGCTGGTCCCATGTGGAGCTGCTGCTTTTCTGGTGGCTGCTTGTCTCTCTGCTCCCGGTGGCCATTCCTTCCTTGCCCGTTGCCTGCTCCAGCGTCCTCCTCCCTTTCTGCTGCTGGCATCACTTCCCGCTCCCCTCCAGAGTTCTCCGGGAGAGAACGTAAAGGTTTTTCTTCAGTTATAGGACTCAGCTGCCAACTTTCATAACATTAGGGCTAGGATAGGGTTAAGTCAGGGTTTTGGAATATGAAGTGTGCAGACACTAGTTTATTGTAGGACATTAAAACAGGAGAGGGTTTGGAAATGAAATTACCGAGAACTCTACTGTGGATCTGAGAGCACCCCCAGAAGCCTGAAGGGGCCTGGGTCTGAAACCCCCATTACTCCTTATATGGGGTTTGGTCACAGTCTGGGAAATTATCTTTGGATTTTGAGTTTGGATTTTGTAGACTCCGCAGAAATTGCTGTGGACAGAAACCAACACCCGATGAAGTCGCTCCCTGTAGGCGTTCATGTCACTCTTAACAATAAGAAAAGGGATTTGGCACGGGGCTAGGGCTGAGGATTTTGAAGTCTTAAGAAACCGGATTGTTCCTGCTGGCCCTTGGAGATAGTAATTGTGTGGATAGAAACCTGTGCCTCGAGCTGTATCGGTCCTACAGGAACTAGTCGACTGTTTTGGAGGTAGATGGGACAGTTGGGTTTCGGATGAAGGTTTTAGCAAGGGGCTCAGGGGGTGATACGTTTCCACAAGTTCCCCCAAAGTTAAGTGTGCTGGTAGAAACCATTGACTAATACTGTCTTTATCCATGGTGTTACTCCCTTATGTGCTAGTTAATTCAGGTTATAGTGAGCATTCCAGTAGTAGTGTTGGGGTTTGAGAATCATAACTGTCCTAAACCCCACGTAATGCTCAGCTCTGCAAGACTGCCAACGATGAGTAGCGGGGAGGGATGGATAGACTAGTGTGCTGTGTCGCAAGTAAGCTGCAGAAATCGGTGCCTTTCCTAAAAATAAACCTACTATTAGAAATGAGTTTAACGCTGACACTTGCATGCTAAACTGTCACAATTCCCACTTGCATTTGGAACCTGTGGGAAACAAGGAGGTGAGAGGGAAGTAGGCATTGACAGAAGCCGGTGCCTTACACCGACGGACAGAAACTAATGCCTCAGTCTCCTGCAGGCTGAGAATAGGTCTGGTGTTAGGCAGAGGGTTTAAGGCTCAGGAAAATAAAGCATCAACAGGTAAATTCATTTCTCATGAATGCGAAGGTCTTGGCAGCAAGCTTTGCGCTAATGTAGTTAGCAGCCAAAGCCTTTCGTCGTTTTCTTCCTCAAGAGAAAATAACATTTCTACACCAGATGGAGAAATAAGCTAAGATTCTGTGTTTTGTTTTACAGTTGGAATTCATTCTCTGGATCTGAACAAGGCTTTTGTTACACTTGAGGTTAAGTTTTTTAATATAATGTGTCTGCATCCCTGAGTAATGTCCTATTCTACAGGGTCCCCTGCAGGTAAGCACAGAAACAGTACAAATGAAAACCAGAGACTGATTCTGTCTTGTATTACATCGGTAGGTTCCTATGTATAAATTACAAATTAGCGTTGGGTTCTGCAGAGGCCGCAGAGGTGAGAATTGGGCAGGCACTGCTGGAAGCCTTACACTGGCCTTTCCCCTGTCAGCCTCTGTAGCAATACGTGCCCTAGGAGAGGGCAAGGTGGTGTTTAAGGATAGGGGTTTGGAAACGGCGGGGTAAGTATAAAGAGCATACCTTATGGTAGAATCTACAGCGTCCCCAGAAATAAGAATTAAGAAGACTCAGCTTGTATGAATAGAAGCTGTTGGCTTTTCCACTAGTAATGGATACTGTAGTTGTGACTAATGCGAGAGTTGGAGTTGGAGGAATAGGGATTTAGGATTAATGTTTGGGAATCTTTAGAGTGAATCTAGTAAATAAAATGGGCCAGGGACTGTTCTGTCGCCCTGAGGTGTCTGGTCTTCTGGATGGGGTTGAGACTTGATTTACTATCTAGAATTCAATTTATTGCTAGTCTCTGGAAGGTTTTTAGGGGCTGGGAAAAGACCAGTGGTGCTACAAGCTGATGCCATTTGTTCTCTTTCAGTAATGATTACTGTCTTTCAGATCACGATCGGGGCAGTGTCAAGACCCCAGTTCACCATCAGTTTTTACAGATCTGAAGAGTTAGGTCGCTCTCAACAGGGGCAGAGGTTTAGGTGAGGTCTCAACAAAGTAATTCACAGACAATCCAGTTGATTGGCTCTAGAGATACAAAGTGGTCTGGTATCACCAAGCATCTTGTTTTCAGTTTACTCTCTCTTTCATCTGCCAAGCCTATATACGGCTGGCATTAAGGCTACACTACCAGAGATCCCTGGGAACATTCCAGGCCAGGTTGGACGGGGCTGTGAGCAACCTGATGTGGTTCAAGGTGTCCCTGCTCCCTGCAGGGGGGTTGGGCTGGGTCCTCTAGGGACCTCTAGGGGTCCCTTCCAACCCAAAACATTCCATGATTCTATGACTTCAGGAGACTGGTTTATTGCTGGGGAGCATGAAGCAGCTTATTCCTACCAGTGGCCAAGGCCTTGTTTTCAGGCCTGGGTACAGTGAAGGTTAGGGGTAAGATTGGCTTGAAGATTAGTGTAGGAAAATAGTATTTTCAAGACCCACGCTTACAGCCAGATTCTCCAAAGCTTGTGGGAATAGGATGTTGTATGAAACCATCATGAGCTTATATTCTTTTTGATAACCCTACGTATGCATATAAAATTAGGGGTTGGGGTGGAGTTAGGAGGTGTTGTTTGGGAAACAAAAGCTTGAGCGATGCTGGATGATTGTTGTGTTCTGCACGGCTCATTGGGGTAAGAACAGCTCTGATGTATTTACAGGGCAGTGTCTTAGTCCAGACATGGTGCAAGTGTTGCCACCAGACTACACCTCAGGTTAGCGCAGTTTGTACAGCTCCAGCACCTGGCTGCAATGTTTAGGATGGGGGTTATGCTTAGTGCTTAAGGCAATAAAAATTCCAGAGTCTTGCTTTTCCCAGACACCGTGGGGCTTGCTAAAGTTAGGACAACGTGTTGTCTTTTGGTTTGGTACCAGTGCTGGTCACTCAGCTGTGTATTACGGTTGGGCTTGAGAAGAATTCACTTGGAGAGCCTGAATTATCAGTTGAGTTTGTGTGAGCCACAGAGACAGCAATAGGTGCCAGTCTCTTCGTTTCATGTTTGCTGTGGTTATTGGTCCGATTAAGGTTGTGATTTAGGAAAAGAAGGGTGAAGAATTCTCCCCGTGTGGATTCTCTGTGCATCAAAGGGAGAGGAAAGAAACTGGTCTTGTCAGAAGCTAATGCATTATTTCCAGTTTTTCTGTTGGTTTTGTTTACTCAGTCATGATGGAGATCAGGGTTGTTTGGGAAATAATGGTTTATTGCTTGATTCTGACCTGTTTGTGCAGACAAGATGAGGGCACGCGTTCTCTCCGTGCGTCCCCTATGCCCTTGCTACTTTGATGGACACCTCCATGCCACACAGTCATCTGCCTTCACATGTTCTACTCCCCCAACCCTCCTTTTTATCGGTGTGCGTCAAGATTGTTACATGAGAGGAGAAGTAACTGACTGCATTTACGTAAAGTCTTGCCACAATGAAGGAGAACAGTTTTTTCATTAACGCTGTTCTTTCATTGATAGATGTGGTCTGACAAATTCGTAATTCCTTACGAGGTTCCTCCTTTCTCGCTTTACATAGCCTTAACGCACACAAAAGTAAGCGCTGTTCCGATGCTGGTACAGACGACCTCTTTAAGGAGCTACAGCACATGGCACGACCGAGGCTTTTGCTCCTCTGTGGGCTGTGGATCCATAGGACCCCACATTTGTGAGTGGAAGACCGGGATCGTTCTGGGAATGCGCTATGTGTTCGGCCTCAGGTTAAAAGAGCATTAAAACCCTGCCAACAACCTATGCAGTTCCTTGAAGGAAAGCAGCAATCGCTGCCCTTCCTGGTCTCGTTGGCTTCGTTGGATCTTGGTCATGACTGTCTTGTAGAATAGTCTGATCTTAGAATCATAGAATCATAGGATCGTTTGGGTTGGAAAAGCCCTTTAAGCTCACCAAGCCCGACCGTTCCCCTACCCCTGCCATCCCACCACTAAACCCTGGCCCTAAACAATCTTTCTGCACCTCCCTCGGTAGAGAGAAAAATATTTCTGAGAGAGATAGCTTTTATAGAGTATAAACAGCACGGCATTTGCATCCTGTTCAGCAAGCAGCAGGAAGCACCGAGTACCACACAGTGTTTCCAGCTGGGCTTGCTAATTCGGCTGAGGGTTTGGGGGTTATTTCAGCCAGACCCCCTGACCTGTCAAGGCTCACCTACTGATACTCCATAGCACAGCACAGCGGAGTTTATTCTGCAACCCACCATTCCTTTTCCATTTGCATGGATTTCTTCTCAGGATCATAACCTGCTGTCATCATAATTATACTTAATTCAAGAGAAAAAAACCCCCTATGTGAGCAATTGGTGTAATGTGTGATACATCCCTAAAACCTGGCATGTTGAGGATACCAGAATTTTCCTCATTTTAGAGAACTGATAGCGGGACACACGTGTTCGACGTAGGGATTAGTTTCTCGGTTTCTAGTTTTTAGATATTGCCGTTACACACCAGACCTGTCCAAAATCTACATTTTGATTGATGTTTCTGAATTTATTCGACAGCTGACAAAAAATTCCCTTTAGTTACAAGTCTGTCGTGGTTTTGTAGCGCAACACGTTCAAATAGTTGCCTTTAATTGCTGGTATCTAATCGCTTCCTTCATCCATTTGTTTTTATGATCTACCTGAGACTGCCTTTTGCTTCGGACCGGCTGAAACAGAGGCGTGGGCTGGGGGAGCTGCCGGGACACTTTGGACGGGCCCGGTTACTCTCACCGCCAACTGTTTGCCCTGTTATCGGACAGAGCCTCCCTCATCAGTTCTGCTTTCATCACTTTTGTTCTCGAACCAGCGCAGTCCATTTTTTTAGCTACGGCTCGTGTGACGTGGCAGAGGCGTAGGTGGGGAAGGCCTCCCGCGGTGCCCATCCCGCGATGTTCTCTGGTGCCGTTCCGTACTGGGGGAGCACTGGTGGCCTCTCTAATACACAAGGAGGCAGTGCAGTCAAGACTAATGCTCTGCGCGTGGCACGCGCCCGGAGCATGTGCATTGGTTTCTGGCACCGCTTCTGCTACCACCAGTTCCTTTTAACTGGGGGGAATCAGGACAGGGCGAGGAGGAAGCAGGTGCCTGGCGAACCGCAAATTAACCTCAGCCTGGACATGGCAGCCCTGTGCTTCCTCTTGCTATGCATTGGCACCTGGCAACGCTATATAAGTGCTCAAGTCCCATTATATTTAACTCGCATTCCTCCAAAATGACAAACCTGCCAAAGGACTGACAAGGGCTGTCCGATGACCACTGCCTGGCTAATGCGTGTGCTGGAAGACCTGTTCAGATACTTCTCGTTATCCACCTCAGTCCATGCAATAATGGCCATTTAAATAGCCCTACCTGATGAAAACTGCATCGCATGCGTTATCATGCCACGTAATTAGCCATAATTCTATAGTTATCACAGAAAAAAACCCAAACCCCTTTAGGGAAAGCAGTTGAGTTATGTGTAGTAGCTTTAAGATATGGCAAAGTTTTTCATTTGATTTGGTGCCTTTTCATTGTTTAAGATTTGAAAACTCTGTTTAGGGCCAACCACGACCTTTTGAAATGTGAGGCAGCCTTCGGAATATCGGCCCTTTCAGAGTCCTGGGGCCCAGTCCCAGGAGGCCAGTGGCCGTGAGTGTGAACAGCAGTCCCTGGAGGCACCGGGTGGTTCGTGGGACAGGGAATAAGGAGGCAAGGGCTGCGCTAAATCTGCCAGATTGCCTTCAGCCTCCTGCCCATGAGCATGGGTTCTGCAGAGCACATCATTTAGGTTGGACATTAGGAAAAATTCCTTCCCCAAAGGGCTGTCAGGCTCTAGAAGGGGCGGCCCAGGAAGGGGTCGAGTCCCCAGCCCTGGGGGGATTTAACAGCCGGGCAGAGGCGGTGCTGAGGGCCAGGGTTTGGGGGTGGGATGGCAGGGGTAGGGGAACGGTTGGGCTTGATGAGCTCAAAGGGCTTTGCCAACCCAAACAATTCTGTGATTCTATGATTCTCCTCTCAAAGGCAGTGTACTTGCACGGCTTTGTGAGTTTGCGTGGCTGTTGCAAAGGCAAGTCTCTTGAAAATATTATTTTGATCGTTGTTTAATGTAACAAAATGTGAATACTTGCATCTGATATTAGGACAAACAGAGGAGAACCTAGCAGCCCTGCGAGAATCACAGAGGGATAAGTAAATGCGGGACCAGCAGAACATCCCTGCCCCCACTTTATTTCCTAGAACTATTTCCTAATTTTCCTGTTTGATGACATCTTGAAATTGTGATTCACCTTTTCTCTCTATAACGTGTGTTATACCAGACGATCGATATGTGGATTCACTTCATTCACTCTCAGCGGTATTCATCTCCTCTTAGCGCTTCACAAAACACATCACAGCGGTGCTCACGATGCTTCATAACTCTGCTGCAGTCTGGAATAACCTCAGCTGCCCATGTTTCGATTTTTTTTTTTTCCCCAGAAGGTGATTATTTTTTAGTCAATAACATGAAAATTACTAACTTCATCAGAAAAAAAGTCAAGTTTTTCTTTCAACATGTATCTTCACAGCAGCAGTGGGTGTCCAAGCCCTGCTGTCTGCCAGGCACCTTGCCCAAACTATAAAATAATGAGGTTCAATTGTAGCCACTCTGGACTGAAGCAAAAAGTAATGAGGTCCACTTGTGTCGTGATAGTTGAGGAAGATGAAAACAGTGAACTGGAAAAAGATTCTTAGCAGCAAAATGTAAAACTCTAGACTAAAATCTATCTTAATTTATTAATTTTGTGAGATACTATAAAATAGGCAATAAAAAGGCAGGAATATGAACGTTCACATTTGGATTCTTAGTTAAAGAAATGCAAGTTCCATTACATGGCTTCTTCCACTACTCTATTCTTTCATGAGTTGTGTGATCCTGACACTCAAGATCAAGGTGCTAGGCTCCTGATTATTAAATTATCATAGTAATAAGTAAGTCTTATACTTGGTAATAATCTTCAGTAGATGCTAGTGAGTCCAGAATTCAATGATTTCAGTATTAAATTTGTTCTGGTAATTTTCACGTACTTATTCAGACCGTAGATATTTTGCTTATCTATTTACTGGAAATTCTACAGGTATAATGAAAAATCTTTGATGAGTTTATACAGAATGCCTTGAGATTAGGTTGCTAAAGCAAAGCATCGATCGGAATAAAATCTGAACATGCCGAAATGTAGGACTGTCAAGTGACGATAAAACAAGTTGTGAAATTTCTGAAATACGGGGGGCAAAACAGTGGGGATTGAAACATGCCCCTTGATTTGTACCGCCCTCAGCGGTGGAAAGCAGCGGTCGCTTCTCTGCGCCGGCTGCAGCGCGAGCGTAGATCCGCAGCGTCGGGAGAAAGCAAGGTTCAGGTGCGCCTCTGCCGTGTGCGCGTGCGGATCCTGAAGTACAGGAGGCGCTGATTAGTCTGGTTTATGCTGAGGATTAATTGATTGTATCCAGACTGATTCCAGATGATGACTGCAGTAATTTTCCAATATTTATTACATACGGGTTGGTCTTCTAATTCTCTTAGTATCAGATACGAGAGCGAGACGGAGAAATGGAGAGGGAAAACAAATATTTGACTCCAAATTTTGATTTTTCAGCTACCTTGCTATTGTCCCCAGATTGCTCAGAATCCTTCAGTCCTCCTAAAGACAGACCTTAAGGATCATCAGGCTCGCTGACAACAGCCTTTTCAGGACTGGGCTTTGTTATGCCAGTAGGATTTTATCCATCTGTTTTTATTTTTAGGTATGTAAAAGGCTCAAAATTCATTCCAGATGATAGATAGCAATCTTGTCTTTTACTTTCCCCTAGGTAAGAACATCCAACCTATCTTAACCACAAATACCATTTCAGTCCTGCATTTATTCCCACATCTGCAAGCCAGCTATGACTCTGATCCTTCCAGTGTTCTGGCAGGTGCTTAATTTTTACGTATGCCAGTATCTGTGTGTACCCCATCGGAGTATGGGTTTCCGTACGTAGAGAGGGAGAGATCTTTTTCTCCACAGAGCTAGTTCCAGCCACTACAAGGTAGCCAGGCATTTCTAAAATCATTGCATGCCAGTGGTGGGTGTTATATATGAAAAGTAGAATCGACACATATTTCTTGGGCATCCGTATGGTAGCTAAGACACAGATAAACCGGGCTGCTGTTACTATTGAGTTGGAGGAGAGTTGAAGTGGATGAAAAGAAATTTAAAAAAAAAAAAAAAAAAAAAATGATTCGGCTCATTGTAGATACTCTGCTCTTAGACCCAAAATGGTCATGGTATTGACAAATCTGGAAAGGCCTGTAGGAAGGGGGGAGTGAGAAGGGCTTATTCGCCGTGCTGGGCTTTGGGAGAGAAGAACCGCTCCGTGAAAGCGGACAGTCAGCCTCCCCGTCATTCCGGGATGCCTGTGCTGCTCCCGCCCAGGGAAGGAGATTGGTGAAATACTGATGCCAGCGCCCAGTAGAACAATCTCAGCTGGTATCCAAGATAAGCTCCAGTTTTGCAGTTTCAACTGTTGAAACAATCCCTTAAATTCCTACCAACCCACGGTAAATGGCGCCTAATTGAACAGGATCAGAATTTCCCGCATTTTAAGATAGCGAGACAAATTTCTCCGTGACCATAAGCAAGCGTAACTGTTGGCTTCAGCGGACTCCCGTCAGCGAGGGGAGCTCTGCGCTGGGCCCGTCTGCCTGCGGAGCCGGCAGCGAACGCTTCGGGGGTGCCAGCGCTGCGAGGAAGATGCGTTTTGACAGGAGGGGGAATACCGAGGAGGCAGCGGGAAGCACCTGGGCGCGTTGTGCTGCTGGGCAGGCTTCCCGAGCAGCGGGGCTCGGAGCGCGGAGCTGCCTGTGGGTCTGTCACTTTGCTCCTCTCCGTCGGGGTTGATTTTTCAGAACTACTTTGTCTCCAAGGTGTCATTTCCCTGATGGCTTGCCTGAGCCCGTGAGGAATTCACATACTATTATCCGCTTTGGATATGTCTTAAATTCCTGAGAAAACTCCAGAGCGCTTTCTTTATTATAAAAAGTAATGGGAAAGAGATGGTAGCTTGTCGTCCTGCTATTTGTTTAGAAATGTAATTTTTGGTAGCATGTCTTTCTGTAACTCACTGGACTTGCTGGTTTCGAGAAAAAAATAATTTAGAAAGACCCATGAAATTACCCTACAAAATGAAGCTGCTAATTTATTTAATATTTGTTGCCCTTACACCGTTCATCACGTTGTGAAATTTAAGCTAATACTGCATTGAGAAAGAGGAACGCAACGTTTGAAAGACTGCGGTGGCCGAGAGCGCACTAGTACGCTGTCACAGCGGATACTCGTAAAATTTCAGACACCTACATTGATCGGAGAATAAAAAAGGGAATGAAAGAGCGCACAGTTTGATCTCAAACACGTCAAGCCGGGACAGCCTACCGAGTTTGAAACCTGACCACGAGTTTGCATTACTCGCTCTTTGCTGCTTAATTTCCAGCTGTGGGAGCCACAGGAATGGGCTGCAGGCATGGGAATGCTGCTGCTGCTGTCCCTTCGACAGGGAGTTTCCCTGTTCCTGACTTCCCCTCCCAAAGGCAAGATGGTCTGGCCGGTAAAACAGTGGCTTCTTTCTATGCAGAGGACAGCAGGAAGAAATGCAGGAATTATTTTGTTTCTGAAAAATTCCCCTTAAAAAACAGACGTTCAGTGCTTTGCTTCCTCTCTCACTTGTTAGGTCTCTCCCTTTAAAAAAAAGTGTTCGTCCTCATTTCTTAAAATCTTGCTGCTTTTATATCCTCACATTAAAACTGTGTATTCTGAGGGTCATAATTTGGTAGGCAGCTCAGATCCAAGGTTTTCAATAATTTGTTTGGAGAAAAGTCAAGTGTCAAGAGTCAATAAAAGTTGAGTGTCAAGAATTAATAAAAGTTAAAGCCCATGCCAGCCTTCCATAAGTCTATGCCAAACCTATGTTTGGGGAGATCTTTTTCTTAAAAAAACAAGGAAACCCAACCAAAACGCAAGCAAACATCAAACTGTCTTAATACCAGTAAAGGCCATTTCATAGGAAAAGATGACCCATCTCAAAAACCAAGCCCTGCCCTGCTGCTCCTTCTCCACTAAAGCATTATTGCCTGCCAGAGAAATGTGCTCTTCCATCCATCCACTCTTCCATCTACCCACCCACCCAGCAAACACCCAAGCATGGACTGAAAACCCCTCATTTTAGGTGAAAAGAGCACTGCCTTCCCCCTGTGGTATGATGGAAGGTGCAGTGTGACACTTGCTTGATCCCAGCTTACTGTGTGCTGCTCTTTATAAAAAGGTGAACGTAGGCCTGATGAGGGGTTTATTGCGTTCAGGTGACGTCCCCCAAAGGGAGGGGACGGCCGGGTGGCCCTGCAATGACTTTCTGAGCGTTACCGGCCGTGCGCAGCTGGCAGCGCTGCTGCTGCTCAGTGCAAGCAGCTGGGGAGTCTGCAGAGGGCCTGGGAAATTCTTATAAGAGGCAGGGAGGAGCCACCCATGAAGGGCTGAGGAAAGTCTCCTTAGGCTTTAAAAAGGGAGCCTGAGGTTGTAGCACTCCAAGAATGGAAAGCTGCTGGAGCTGGGAGCAGGATTTGGATGTGCAGGTACCAAGGGCAGGGAGGAGCTTGCTTACGAAGTGTTGTATTTGAACCTGTCTCTTCCAACAGATTTGCATTTTTTTCTGTTTGAAAAGCTACCTTGTTCCAATTTGGGTTCTTCTGAAACTTAGCTTAGGAATTGAACACCTTTAACTGCTTTTTGGAGTGCTGGTGCTAAGGCAAAGGTGCAGGTGGTTCTGCCGTAAAGCTCTGGCTTGCTGCCTGCCCTGTCATGTGGGGCTATAAAAGTCGTCTCCTCCAAGGCAAATTTGTTGGTTCTTGTGGCAAAGCTGGAGCTGTCTCTTTGGCTGTGTGTTGGCATGTGGCTGTGGGTATCCTCATGGCAAATCGTAGTCCTGTGATAAACTTTGCTTATCGTGTGGCTTTGAGGATTTCACCTGCTTTGGCCAGATTTCCCACAAGGTGCCTGAAAGGTTCCAACCCTTTGAGCCATCTCAGCTGACTTCTTTTCTTTCTCTAAATAAACTGCCACAAAAATGGACCTTTCCCACCCTCCCTGTGCCAGCTCTGGAGTTCCATCTTGCACTTGTGTTAACCTGCAGCCCAGCAGGGCAATAGCCCACTTCTGACCAACGCTGAATTGCCTTGAGACAGCCCCTTAGAGCAGATGAGCAGTGTGAGCGAGAGCTACAACACTGATACTGTTAACGAGGGGAAACTGCACTGAGTTAATGAGTCCTGAGATGGAACAGATTTCATGGCTTTTAAAAGCAGCCAATAAATACAGCTTCAGTTGTACTATTTCTCCTCTGAAGTCTGCAGAATGAGACTCATCAGACTTAGGCAGTCTGCTTTGCAGTCAGGGGAATCTTAAAATGTAACTCAAATAAGTTGAGGAAAAAACCTAAAAATGCTATATGCTGGCTCTAAAAGAGTATACACATGTGGGTTGCCATGCAGTTTTTATCACTGTTGTGGTTTAACCCCAGCCAACAGCTCAGCCCTCCCAGCCGCTCGCTCCCCCCCGCAATGGGATGGGGAGAGATTGGGAAGGGTAAAAGTGGGAAAGCCCCCGGGCTGAGCTAAAGGCAGGGCAAGAGGCAGAGCAAAAGCCACGCACACCAGCAAAGCAACCCCAGGGATTCATTCCCCGCTTCCCACGGGCAGGCGGGGGCTCAGCCCCCCCCAGGAGAGCCGGGCTCCATCCCGCCTGACGGTGACTGGGGCAGGCAAACGCCATCGCTCCCAGCGTCCCCCCCTTCCTCCTCCTTCCCCCAGCTCTCTGTGCTCAGCATGAGGCCATGGGGTGCGGGACACCCCGGGGGTCAGGCGGGCTCAGCTGTCCCCCCCGTGCCCCCCAGCCCCTCGCTGGTGGGGTGGGGTGAGCGGCAGAAGCGGCCTTGGCTCTGTGTGAGCCCGGCTCAGCAGGGACGAACCCATCCCGGGGTGCTCAGCGCTGTTCCCAGCACAACCCCAAACCACAGCCCCACGCCAGCTACTGGGAGGAGAATTAACCCTGGCCCAGCCCGATGCAGCACAAGCGCTCGTTATTGGGCCGTAACTCGTGTAGCGGGGCTGGGAGCCCTGCTGTGGCGAATCCCGTAGCCGGAGCTTCCTTTCCAGGTATTACTGTATAATAAATATTCAGAGACTGGTGCTAAAGAAGGTAGCTAATGACAAGCTTGAGTTCTCAAGCACAAATATTATATATGTTTATATATATAAAGAGAATATAAAAATTCTCTCTGTAAGAGAATTTTAGTTCAGACCGTACAGAGCCTAATCCCATCCTCATACCAGTTTTATATGGTTCATTAAACAGACTTAGGTCCATATAAATCGTCAATAAGTGCGATCGGAAGCACATGATTTGGTGGTCATTAACTGAGGTTATGCTATTCATTTTCTCATTACAGATCTAAGCAAATCAATGTATTTGAAGTACAGATATTTTTCCCCCATATAACCTTATCAGGGTGCATCGCCACCCGGTGTTACAGAGCTGTGTGTTCCTTGCTGTTGGGTTTTGGCAGGGGCCAGAACGGGTCCGCGTTTACTGCTTCGGTGCTGCGACGGTCAGCCGCGGCCTTGAGCGAGAAGTGAACTCTGCGTGCTTATAGCCCAGCTTTCCAGTTGCATTTTCTTAAAACTTGCTGGGTGTGCGATCCTATAAGTCACCGCTGTTTTGTGCTGGTCAGGGGAGTGGCGAGGGGTGGGCAAACTCCTCTCCATAATTTTCTACCATCTCAATTCTACTTTTTCATAAGGAGAAAACAAACAAAAATACCAGTGATATAGCAGGCTTATCACTGTTTTTTTTCTGAAATTATGAAGAAAGAAAAGACTTGGTGATTAAATTGAAGTTGTTCCTGGGTTCTCTTCTACTTTTTGTTGGGTTGTTTTTTCCTATTTCTCACTCGAAAAATGGTTTGTGGTGGAGTAAGGGAAGAGGAAACAAAAAATTAAAAATTAAAAAAAAAGGCTTTCAGTGTAGTTTAATTTAGATTTGTAGTATCAGTTCCCCCTGTTTCTAGTGTTCTTCAGTTACTGATGCTGAATTGCATATTAAAAGAGCATGTTTTAATTTATCTGCAAGATGACAGAGGAAAAATGAGTTCAGATTTATTAAAGTTACAAGTTAAAAATTAATTGAAAAACCTATTCCTGGAAAATGGTCTCATTCAGAATTAAACTGTGTTTAAAGTTACTGTGTGTGTAACTTTATGTGCTTTAGAAGAAAAGCGAGTTAAATTACCCTAATTATGGAGACTAACTCTGAATAAATTTGTCTAATCAGCCTTTTGATATGTTTGCAATGCGACTTGGAAATTTAATTTGTTTTCCCAAGTGTAAAGATTGACTTGGATCTAGTCTTTAATTACTCCTGTATTCCGATAAAAAATTGACGTCCTCTCTGAACTGTCCACTGTAGAATCTGTAAAATCTTTTTTTGATTCTGCAAGGAAAAGGTTTAATTTAATGTCTGCAATGAATTAAGATCGTGGTGTTAATAATGCTACGTAATATGGGATGGTTAAATAATTTGAAATGTTGGGAAAATCATTTCAGAGCAGCAAATGTGCAGTTTGATGCTATTAGCTGGTGGGGGGGGGCGATGAGCAAGGAAGGAATGGTGAGCGTGGCGTGGTTCATCTCTAATGCTGTCGTATCAGGAGCGAGGTAACGCTTGCTGTAGCAGTAATACCCCGTTACAATTACGCGTTGAAATATATAAAATAACCCAGAGGGAGTTTCCGAGTTATTTTAGAACTTTAACTTTTTGCTGGCGTGTTTGTGGGAAAGGAAGGGGTGGGGGAAGCTGAGAAGAGATTTGGAACTTCTAGATGAAGTGAAACCATAGCAAAGCCTGTAGCCAGAGGCTGGCACGGGGAGTGCAGTCTGCACTTGATGTGTTACTCCTTACAGGTGTTTACAGTAATATGCCAAGGAATAGAATCGTAGGTTCTTGCCTTGTTCAGGAGTGGTGACAGCAAGCCAGGCTGGGTGGTGGAGCTCCCCAGGCTTTCATTCAGAGCCATGAAGTGAGGGTTCTAAGCTTGTCTTCTAGTCAAATGCCAGATAACCTGATTTATAAATGGTTCAAATCCAGGCTGTGGGTTGTGGGGAGACCTGTCTGGCAAACTGGACAAATTATTTATGCCCTTGTCTAAACTTTAACTGGATTTCCTTCTGGGGCTGAAATATCTCTCAGCCCCCGTGTTGCACCTGAATCGCGGCGGGACCGGCACCCCTTTGGCTTCTCCCCTGGCCTCTGTTTGCCCGCGCGGGATCTGAAGCCCGACTCACACTGCCATTCTCTCGAAAGCAGAGCACGTATCTCCCTTGGCAGCGTATAAAATATAAAATACAGTTGTGTCTGTCAGCACAAATAAAATTTCTTTTTATTTCATCTAACCATATTTGGAAACCCTGGTCCCAGTTGTCAGTGTCTCCAGGTAAATCTTCCAAGCCCTTCTGGGTTGTTGTGAAGAACATGAAGCCGTGGCGGGTTTAAAAACATTTTAATTAAAATAGATCCAGCTTGCTGCTTTCAGTCTTTCTTCTTCTGTTCCTGAGCAGCGTTACTAAGTAATTATTATAAATCCTAACTTCAGGCTGTTAGACCGAATGAGCTGAATGCTCCAAGCAGTGTGCGACTGCATCTCCACGGTAAGGACTTCACAAATGTTTTTGTGGACCGTGTTGCCTGAAACATGAATGTGCGAAGGACCGTTCCTGTGACCTGTCCTCACGCTGACTTGTACTTCTGCATTCAGCTGCTTGCGTTTAGGCCCAGGGTGGGTATAGATTTAAGTAGAAAATTGACTTAGTAATGACCTGAAATGGGAAACTTGGATTGTATAAGGTAGTTGGGTCCATGAAAGAAGATTAAAATGGCAATGGGAGAAGGAAAATATTGGTGACCCGAACTACCTTATACAATCCATGAAAGAAGATTAAAAATGGCAATGGGAGAAGGAAAATATTGGTGACTGAAATATGGAATTAAGAATTGGTCACAGAGAGCATGACCCATTTACCAGTGAGACAGAAGGGAAACCCACGATGAACTGCTTTGGAATGGGGTAGACTGGCTGTTTTGTGAGAGCTCGTCTGATAGCAGATGACTAGAAATGTGGTTTTATGGCACAATTGGGTTTTTTAGATATTTTAAAATGAAGGCTTTGCTTTATTTTAAATTTTTAGTGTAGGGCAGTACACAGGCAGCCACACTGAATGGCATGAGGTACACGGACAGAACAATACACGTCTGGAAGTCTTGGTAAAAGTTATCGAACCTACACAGAGCTGATTCATTTAGGAGTTTGTTGCTGGGCTAAACATAGGGTCTCCAGCTTCGTAAACAAAAGCTCTGTTATGAAGCAAAAGAAACGGCTCCCTGCGCTCAGGCCAGCTGAGTTTGTTATGTTCAGCCCAGACTGCTTTACAACCAATAATTCTCCTGGTTTATACACAGTACCCTGCTATTTCCAGAGGGATGGTTTTATTTGACTGTCCATTCACCTAGGGTACAAGTTTAGCTTAAAGCTGCCGGTGCCAAGTGTGGCAAGTCGATCTTCTGCTGCTTTGATATCTCACTTTACCAAGCCAAAACAAGCATTACCCAGCTCTACAATTGTGGCTTACCAGACTTACCGTTAGATGCAGAGTTTTAAAGCTTACTGTGGCATATCAAAGGAATGTGATCATCGAGATGCACAAGACCAAAATTACAGTGCCAGGCTCGTAGCATTACGTACAGCTTCCTGCATTTTCTTTACACTGTCATGAAACATAAAATGGATGCTACAAAACATAGATTAACCAAGGAAAACATTAAAACATTAGGAAAGTATTCCTGAACTTGGGCGGTTAAGAAACTTGTGAAACTGTGAGAAAATGTTAAGCTTCATAGATATTTTTAACACTTTTTTTGTCTTTAAAATGCTGATTTCTGTTTGTGGAATGAGAATTAAGCAAGGTTCATGTGTGCCAAGTTAAATATCTGTAATGCCTGGCATGAAAGTAAAGCAACCTTACATGAGAGTTGTAACTAAGGTTGGCTACTACCGGTTCCCTGTGTTTCTCATTCTGGCTGAGGGCACGGGAGCTGATGCTTGGGCGCTAGCAGAAGGGCTCAGATACTCTCCCACCCTGGCATGTGTTCTTCTTAAGCACACAGTTGGGCCACTTCCCGTCATTCCCCCTCTATGTATACTGACACAGCCCTATCCTGCGTGTAATGGGGGAAGGAGGACGACGGCTGCCCGCAGAGACTCCAACACACAACTTTTCTCTCGTTGGGAACCAATGGAGATGCAGGGTGGTGTTCACAGCTGGTGTCACGTGAGGGGAAACTGGTGCTGGAAATGGGAGGGGGCAAAAACTCCTTTGTCCCCCCTTGCTGTCTGTCCTGTGAATGGGTCTGACTGGCAAATCCAGGACAACAACCAACAGCTATGCAACAGCCATCCAATGCTATCCTGCCATCTGGGGTGGGAATTGTTTCCTCCGGCTGCTACAGGCGTCTCATTAGTAGTTTGAGGTGTGAAGAAATGTTGGCATTTAGGTTTGCATGGTTAAAATAACTTATAAAGTGCCTTTTTTTCTCTGTTCTTTTTTAAAGGTGCGTGCAGTTATTAGCTAGCTCTGGGACAATTGTGTCCTTTGCTCGAGGTACAGCCGGCTTCAAAAAGCGAGCCGCGTGTTTGAGTGCACAGGGATCAGGATGGTGTGGAAATAAAGCCACAGGGCTGCAAGAAGGGGCTTCCCAAAGCTTGTTCCTCTGGTATTTTGGGCAGATCTTAAAATACAGTCTATTTTGTGAACTTATCAGGTCTCATCTCAGATGAGTTCAGTTCTTTCTGTAATGGAAAGATTGCTCTGGAAGTCCATCCTCTGATGTAAAAAAACCCGAACAAACCAACTTCTAATTTTCTGTCTACACTTATTCATGGCTAATTTACATCTACCTTAATGCAAATGCATGATTACTCTTCTTGCCTCCAACTACGCATTCGTCATGTGTATTGATAGAAAATTATCGTATTCTCTGTTAGCATCAGCTTGGGTGGGCTGGATGGGGTTGTATTTTTAGTCACTTCTTGTAAAAAGAGCTCTCATTTTCCCTGGTACTTCTTTGCGTGCATTTCATTTTGAATGCATCTTTAAAAGAAATGCTTAGGGTCTTTTGGTGAAAGCCTTTACCTGGAATGCTTGCACATTGTAGGTAGTTTGAACATCTGTACTGCTTGTGGTTTTCTTCTTATTTTGTTGTGCTATTTTTGTTATAAAACATCCTTCAGAATGCATTAAGAAATTCACAGCCTACTGTAGCACCTGGTTTCAAAGGAAGTGAATTGTCTTGATCCAAGTTCCCTGGTGTGATGCAAGTCCTGGATGCTTTTGCTGCCCTCACAGTTCTTTCTGTGGGTTGACAAAGCCTACCAGAGCCCACAGTTTGGTCCCACGTATCTTATTCTCCACACCTGGAAGGTTCAGAAGGAGGAAGCTATGCTACAGGCTTCCCAGATATGTATTATTCCATATTTACTAAGATATGCTCTCAATTTGCACTATACTTTACAAATGTGTAGATGTTAAAACTCTAATCCCATTGGGTTTATGCTCCAGCTTCATTAAAATGCAGAAATGAATTAATGTGAATGCAAAAAAATTGAACCAAGCTTCTGTAAGACCCATGTCTCTGGACATAAAAAACTAGAGCTAAAGACCTTGCTTTAGGCTTAAATTAATGCTCATTAATGAATGAATGCTCATTAATTTCATTCACTGAGAAGAATTTTTTTAGGAAATTTCCTGATACAAGTGTGCTGCTTGCTTTTCTGTGTTGAGAAAAAAAGTTATATGGATCTGTTCTACTTTCAATGTTCTACTTACAGGTGGAGCTGGGAAGACATTTATTAGCTATGTATTAGATATGAATGTGAGGACCTTGAATGGTTGGTACTTTGAAGGGGGGAGAGGGAAAACACTCAAAGAAAACTTTCAAAGAAAAATGCAGTGTGTATCTTGGTTTGTAAACACAGGAATAAGAACACAGATCACAGAATCCCAGCATGGCCAGGGCTGGCAGGGCCCTCGGGAGCTCACCCAGTGCCACCCCCCTGCCCAAGCAGGCTCACCCAGAGCAGGGGGCACAGGACAGCGGCCAGGCGGGGGTTGAAGATCTCCAGAGAAGGAGACTCCACAGCCCCCCTGGGCAGCCTGGGCCAGGGCTCGGGCACCCTCACAGTCAACAAGTTCTTCCTCCCGTTCACCTGGAACCTCTTGTGCTTCAGTTTGTGCCTATGGCCGCTTGTCCTGGTGCTGGGCACCACTGAGAAGAGTCTAATTTCTATGAGAAGAATTGATTTTTAAATATACATTGTGTATTATCTAAAGGAGAAGCAAATACTATAGAAAAATGTGAGAGGAGAATAAATTTATACAAGTAAAATTTCTAGAAGAGACATGTGGGGGGTAAAGGAAAGAGCTAGAGGATAGACATGGAACAAGAAATGAGCTATTTTGGACATTCTTTCTTTGACTTTTCCTTAGTTGGATGGAAAAAAGACATTAAAGTGTGTGTAGTCTCTATCTCTAGTGTCAGTACTGATGGAAGATAAATACCCTGTGGTGCCTTTCAAGGAATGGAGGAAATGCTTGCTTTACATAGCCAACCTTTTTCAACAGAAGAAATTCTGGTTTCTCAATTGTTTCTGAGCCAGCTGGTGATTGTACAATTGTAATTTCACAAAGCTACTACATCACCCTTATTTAACTTGCACGATTCGATTGCTTCCATGCTTAAACGTAGAGCATTTCTGTAGGGTTTTCTAAGTTGATTTAAAAAGTTCAAATAGTATTTCCTTCAATATTTCTTCAGGATTTTTTTTGTGCATAGCTACAGCTTCTATAGTCTTTGCGCCAGCTCCTCTTGAATTACTGAACTTCCTTAATATAAATCAAGGCTTTATCACCTCAACAGGGCAATTTTTCTTGGCCTTAAAAAATCTGAAACCACAGCAGCCGTGTAGATTCTGCAGCCACGAGCCTGATATGAATAACTTCCTTTGTCCTTGCACAACTGGAACAATGTACTGTGGCTAGAACTGAGCTGGACAAATGACAAGTCGCTTCAAATACTCCCAATGTTAAAACCAATTAATTCTTTCTATTAATAATCTAATAATTGCATGCACTTCTGCATTAAAAGGTGACAGAATTACTTTAACCCATTGATTTACTGGTGTGGATTTAATCTCATCGTGCAAACAAAAATGTTTTTTTACATCAAATTATAACATCAGTCATAATCTTAAAGAATAGAACACTTCTATAAAAACAATATTGTCAGCCATTTGGTTCTGTTTCCACCTTAGACCCATCTCGGGGATTTCTGCTCATAAGAATGAGATTGCAGGCAGTCACCTTGCTCAATCAAGGAGTTAGATTTATGGTATAAAATGCAGCATTGTCTAACTTTGTGTCTACATCCTATTTTTTTCTCCTGCTTTACCTGCTTTGCCAGGCTTGCTTGCTTTAGCAGCCCGTATTGTACTGTCTCTTCCAGTTGTGCATTTGCTTTCATATAGCCTGGCTCCATAGGAGACCTTCTGGGACTACCTGGTTCTGTGGCTTTCATGTTTGGTAGGACTTTGGTAGGTGGGAAATGTAAAACTCTGCATTGCCATTTTGTTCAGTTAGTAAACCACTATATTCATTAGCACAATTTGCTAAAACCTGTGATGTCCTCCTTTAGAAGAAAGCATTTTAAGATACCTGCCTCTCATACTTGGTTGCCTTGCACGTACGTATATTCTACACATCTGTGCTTTTTCTGTGGTTTTTGTTACTACTGTATTTGCGTCACCTAATTTAAAACAGACTTTCAGCTGTTTTCAACTATAATGGGTTTGTGGCTTAGTATGTGAAATAGAATTGACTGCACAAAATGTGAAATTCTGATGCTAGACATTCCGGCTAGGTCTTTACAGACAGGAATGTGTATTTGTCTGGGCAAGCATTATAGTCCTAGGGGTGCTTAGCTCTCTTAGTGACAGCCTGAATATGTTGAAGTAATTCGATTTTTTTTTTTAAAAAAAAAACAACCAAAAAACCCAAAACAACCAAAAAAACCCAAAACACAAACCCACCAAAAAACCCCCCAAACAAAAACCCACAACCAAAAAGATCTGCCCTAAGCCAAACAAAAAAACCCCCAACCAACAAAAACAAACAAAAAAACCCACTGAAAACCTCACCCCAAAGAGAGAAGCCTTCATTGTAAAGAAAAGAAGGAACTGCCTTGGCACAGCTCCAGCACTTGCACTGTAAATCTCAATACAAACTCAGGGGAAAAAAAAATGAGATGTTGAAAGGGGCATGAGATATCTTAAGCATATAAAGCCCTGAATATCAAGTAAACTCTACAATTTAAGAGAGATGCTTGCTAGCAGGAGTAAATCTTACTAAAAGGACCTCTGAAGCATAGATGGCTCCTAACCATCATCTACTTCTGATATTTGACTGTATCTGCAGAGGAGCACAAACACATTAAATACACAAATCCTCTAAAGGGTTTTTAGATTTTAAAGCATGAGGTGGCTCATCCCATTTTCCAGTCCCACCCCCAGTTTTTGGAGAAAGCAGACACTTCACATTGCTCTGGTAGCGGTGAGCACAAGTCACTGGAACAGCCACAAGGAGCTCGTAGACAGCGTGAGGTGCTCGGCTGGAATTGTCCCTGTGGGGAAGGGACAGCCTCTCTAGACAAGGTTAGGAGAGAATGAAGAATGAGGGAGGAGACACTCCCAGGATAGGAAAGAGATGAGAAGGAGGAGTTTGAATTCCTTTTCTCTAACAGAAGCTTCTCAGGGTGGGCAGATAGGAGTTAAGATTACTGAAAGTCTGAGGGTTTTTGTTTGTTTTTTATTTAAGTTTGGGTTTCAGAATATAGAGAGCATCTTCCCTTCAGCCAGCTGCTAAGAACCACCTCCTCCCTCTGCCTGTAGCAATTTCAATGTGTCCTGTTATGGCTTTGCATTCTAGAGCTGCCTATAAAATCTTTGGTCGTCATTCCCAGGGGCAGGAGCAATTGGACAAAACCCATCCGATGGACACACCATTATGTAGCATGACCACATAGTCCTTCCATAGGGAATGGGCTGCCAAACACTGTGTTCCTGATTCCTGGCCTGGGCACTGCCAGAGATCTTACATCGCCACCTCCTCTTCTATTCTCCAGCAGCCTGGCTCTCTGAATTGATAGGACACCTCTTAGCAAAACTCAAGTCCTAGGCCACCAGCAGGTTTTTGCTTAGATGCTCTCTGCAGCTATACCGACGGCTCTGGTCATCTGGAGCAGCAGGCATGGCGTGGGAGATGGGAGAGAACGGGCCCTGGACTGCAGCTCCAGTTTAGAACTAATTCTTGTCAGTCTCTGTAATGTCAGTTTTAAATGTTGGGCTACCTGGTTAAAACAAGTGATGGGCCATTCGTGCTACTAGTCCTTTTAAATGATGGAGTTAAATGGAATGAAAAAAGAATAGCACGTGGCTTGCATCCATTTTTATCACTGGCATAAAACTCACTTCCAATTAATGTGTTGCCTTCATTTTAACTGGATTTTTAATGAATAAGGAGACTGATTTTACTATGAACTGCAATGAAAATGCTAAGAGAAAACAGAGCTCCTGTTTATATTGTATTGTACAGCGGGGCACGAGACTCCCAAAAGACAGGAAACTGATTGTTTGCATTGGTAATTCTCAGTTTTTTCCATTCTGCAACTCCGTCTGCTCCCAGGACCCTTCTTGTGCCTACTCAGGAACTAGAGAAGATTTCCTGTCTATGGCGGAAGCATACAGTAGCCAGAGGCAGAACAACTTAAAGACTTAAATTTAAATTCTGTATGATCGCTGAAACAGCTGGATGATGCAAATTCCCTTTCTAGCATTTTCAGGAAGCACTAGGATGCTTTTCTAGCATTCACATGCAGTTATACAAAAGTAAGCACGTCCAATGCTACGCCGTGTCAGACCCAAGATCCGTCCAACCCGGTATCCTGCCCCGGGGGGCGGCCAGGGGTGTAAGAACATCACCCAGTGCACCGCCCCAGCGTCTGGGGATCTGCTGTTAACGACGTTCTATAGTGGAAACATCCTCACCAGCACGTTCGAAAGCTACTGACAAACATTTTACGCCAATTTGCTTAATTGGTTTTTGAATCTGTTTATACATTTGGCATTCAACATGCTACAGCTACAAACGCTGCCGTTTTGAGATGCAATATGTGAAAAAGTATTTCCCATTTTTAGCTTTAAATCTGGTGGCTGATAACCTCTTCAGGTGGCTGCCAGCTTTTTGAATGTTAGGAAACAGTAAGAAATAATTCCTGACCACTCTTCTCTATTATCATTTCTAATTTTTTTGTGCCTAGAGCAATTAATATCAAAGCTGAAGAGTCTTGATCTTTTAAATCTATCTTTGTCCAGAAACCACTCCATAATTCTGCTTAAACTGGTTACCTTGCATCTGTTTACTGTGATACTGGGGCATCCTTTTGCGAAAGGAGGTCACCAGTAGCAACCCTCAGGTGTGTGCGCTGGGGATCCAGCCAGGGTATAATGATTTTCTCTTGCTTGTGTTATCTCATTCCTATTCATTTTTAACTTGTATTTGTCTTTTTGTCAGTACTGGACTAGAGTTTTCAAAAAAATTACCCAGAGTAATTCTAAGATCTTAAAGTTTGGGGAATAGTTTAGATCCCAATGTGTTATGTGCCTATTTAAAGTGGTATGCGCCGCCTGAGAAACACAGGCCTCACCACAGAGGCCGGGGTGTTCTGCCACCTTTGCGCAGTGGAATGGCACCATAACTCTGTGTCACGGGGGCCGGGGGTATTTAACACAGCGCGGCTCTCACAGGGTTGTGGATCTTGTGGGTGCTGCAGAATTTGGGTTGCAAATGGGAGCAGCATTTCTCTGGATGAATGGTTTGAAACACCAATACCTCTTTTAAGAAATTGAACAATTCTCCCAGGTTATCTAAAGTATTTCAGTTATACACAAGAGATTTTTTTTATGCCTTTGTGTGAGAGAAAGCTGAGTAATCAGTTTGGAAACTTTCTGTCAAAACACTTACTGTGACCTAAAACATGCCCCTAGGGCGAGTCTTGTTTAATATTTTTATCAATGACCTGGATGAGAGGATTGTGTGCCCTCAGTAAATTTGCAGACGACACCAAACTGGTGGCAGTGTTGATCTGCTTGAGGGGAGGAGGGCTCTGCAGAGGGACCTGGCCAGGCTGGATCCATGGGCCC
>NW_009269998.1:3367379-3371830 GCF_000687185.1 Egretta garzetta
GGTCGCCCTCACGAAGTGCCTGAGAGGAGGCTGTAGGGAGGGGGGGGTCGGCCTCTGCTCCCTGGTAGCAGATGATAGGACGAGGGGGAATGGTTTGAAGTTGTGCCAGGGCAGGTTTAGGCTAGACCTTAGGGAAAACTTCTTCACTGAAAGGGTTGTCAGGCTCTGGAATGGGCTGCCCAGGGAGGTGGTGGAGTCCTCATCCCTGGAGGGATTTAAAAGGAGGAGAGATGAGGTGCTTAGGGACATGGTTTAGTGGTGGGATGGCAGGGTTAGGTTAAAGGTTGGACTCGATGATCTCAAAGGTCTTTTCCAACCAGAGTGATTCTATGATTCTATTCTATAAAGTCTGCTTTCTTCTAGAGCATGTTAGGTGTTTCTATCTTAAAAGTAATATGCTATTGCATCCCTTTTTTACGTATTTGTCACACATTCACCTAAGAGACCTTTGTTTTTCCTGAAAATGGGATGTAAATGAATACCTGGCTCATGAGCACATGCATCAAAAGGGAATCCTAGACTAATTTTATCCATAGATACTACAGGCGGTGAATTGGTGTCTTAGTGTCAGTAGCAAAGAAATATGAATCATTGTAATCCTTAATACTTAGTGTTTACCAGTAGCCTACTTTATGATCTAACTGCTAACTCTGAAATTATAAGCTTTACAGTAATTCTTCTTTTACTCAAGCCAAGGTTACTATGCTTAACTACTAAGTTTCTAGCCACATTTTCCACTGTGTTAGCTACATAAAAATAAGGCTTTTTTGTAAGGCTACATATTTAGAGAAAATGCTACAAAATTGCCCCTGTATTAATAGAATCCAGAGCATTCCTCGGTGGTGGCTCAGCACGTTACCATGTGAGTTGCCTGCCCTTGAAAAGGCATAATTCGATCTTAACAGTTTTCCTGAATTCCCTGGTAGTTACAGAGAACAAGTGACCACAGTTCAGCTCCTCAAGCAGAAAGCTCTGCTTAGAACCACAGTGGTGCTGACTTACACATTTCTGAATTTCAACAAGGAGGAGGAAAATTCTTTCTTCTAGTGAAGAGTTGGAAAACAAAATACAAAATGGTCCCAGATGGAGGGGTGCTTTTTGTTTTTACTAAAGGCTTCTTCAGTGATAGAGCTGTCTGCTGCTTCAGTAGGTATCCCTGTGCAGGGTAACAGGCTGGATAGTGCTGTGCTAG
Source organism: Egretta garzetta (assembly GCF_000687185.1). Taxonomy (NCBI): domain Eukaryota; kingdom Metazoa; phylum Chordata; class Aves; order Pelecaniformes; family Ardeidae; genus Egretta; species Egretta garzetta. The sequence goes on from NW_009269998.1 coordinate 3,368,572, forward strand.
ACCCAACAGCAATGTCGGGCAAGCACTAGAAAGGGCAACATTTGTACTCTCACGGTATCACACTGACTGGCAGGGGCTGGCAGGGCCCTCGGGAGCTCACCCAGTGCCACCCCCCTGCCCAAGCAGGCTCACCCAGAGCAGGGGGCACAGGACAGTGGCCAGGCGGGGGTTGAAGAGCTCCAGAGAAGGAGACTCCACAGCCCCCCTGGGCAGTCTGTTCCAGTGCTCTTGAGCCTATAAAGATTAAGCATTGAAGAAAATACCTTCAGTATTGCTCAGAGTTTCAGCACACTGCTTATTTCCCTTGCGAGATGTAAATCTTAATTACCAGTGAAAGGATTAATAGTAACTTAAGTGATATCCAAGGAATAAATTTTTCCAAAAGACAAAAGAGTTAATAGAAGGTTGGAAAGCTTGGAATAGAATAACTACATATTTCCTATCAGCTGCTTTTAAGCAGGAGAGTGGAGTTCAAAGGCCACATGCTGATCTTGGCTACAGCAGGGCAAAGCCAGAGCGGCTATCTGAAAACAGTGGAATTGCTGAAGATTCACATCAGCATGAATAAAAGTAAGGTTTGACTATTAGAAACTTCATTATGAGGGACCGTATACTTATCCTGCTAAGTTTATTTCATGTTTCTCATATTGGAATGCTGGCAAATTCTATTTGTAGCTATTGCTGAGGGTTTCTTAAGTTGATGCTTTTTTTTTCGTCTTGCCTTTGTGTCTAGCAGCATCAGGGTGGTGTACAGTTAGGTTTTGATTTTTATTTAAGTAATGATGGGGTTTGGATTAGTGAGATGATGTGAAGTGGTATTATTAATGGACATTGACCAGTAATGAGACAGAGCTGCACAGGTAGATCCCTAGTTGGGACAGTGAGGCAACACTGGAAGCCTGCCTGGAGCAGAGGAGGACTGGGCCTCACCAGAGCACGGCACATGAGAGGTCTCTGGCAGGCACGTACCAGTAGCAGCTGAGGATTTGACCGACAAGCATAGATGGCAGCTGCTTGTCCCACAAGAATAAGCAAACAGAATGCCAAACAGATAAAAAAGACGCAGCTTTAAGTTGAAGGAGAGCTGATGCAGATCACATCTACAGGGATGCTATATGCATGTGCCTATTTATTTGTTGCCACGAAGCTGACTCTTCAGAGGACAGATATTACATAGAATTTGGAAGAGAAAAATGTAATAACTTGTAAGCAAAGAGCACAGGACAGAGATCTCTGTTTAATTTCTAGTGAAACTTATTGCTTTTGAAATGAATAGCCTATGTTTGGAAGCACATAGAAAGATTGGTTATGTCTCCAGCAGAGGAGATGTATGACCTGTGGACCCAACTCCTTCCTGCTCCCTTTCTGCTTCATTCAGAATTAACATTAGAAATAAGCAGTTTCTAATGATTTCATTCAAATTGAAAATTGAAAGCATTGTATGCAATTACATGTAACAGTTTCAGGAGGAATTCTGGTGGGCTATCATGAAAAAAAAATATTAATGAGGATGTTCTTAACCTTCAAAACACAGGTCAAATCTTTGTTTGAACACCACACAGATGTCAAACATAGGAAAAAGAAACCAATGTCAGTTGATCCCAGTCTCCTCCATAAAAATTAAACGTCAGTTCTAGGTGAGATAACTAGCATCATGACAGTGTTGTTGTACAGTCAAAGTTATCTGTGGGAAAAGCAGCAAAAACCCTATGTAGAGGCATACCAGGTGGAAACTCCTCTAAAGGCAATTCCGACAGAGCTGGTGGATGTATGGCTTGGTACATAAACTTGTTAAACAGCTGTGAATGTTCCAGTTTGCTTGCATACATGCAGCCAGCCAGAATTTGGGTTTAAAAACCAATGTGATCAAATTATATCCTCTGAATATACTTGTAACGAGCTGGTATTTCCAGCAAATAATGCTCTCAAGTGGTACTGAAAAAGAAAACTTCTTTAAAAGTCTTATTTTCAACTGAAAGTAGGCCTTACAGTTAGAAAACAAACATATAAAACACTAACCTGACTATTTAATTGCTAGTTATGGAAACAATAAATATCAAGGTACTCGCAAGCAAGCTTCTTTATAGCAGACTGACCTTTAATTCCTGTCAGACTTTCAGATGTTTTTGCTGTTTCCACAACAGTAGGCTCATGGCTTTGGACACCTGGTATCCACTTTGGCACATCTGAGGAAAAATAGAACTTGTAGTTTGCTTGTGGTCTAGCTAAGAAATGTGCTGTAATTGGACCGGCTAGTGATTTACTGCATAACACTGCACCCCAGGATTTGCTTATCAAGACATTTAACGTTTTATCTCATGAAAAAAGGTAGCAGTTTAAAAAGAAACTTCTAAGTGTTTATATGCAATGGGAAGTTGTATGGCATGTCTAGTTCAGGTGGTGGAAATATCATTAGTTGATCTGTTCAAAAAGACATTGTTTTATAGGCTTATTTTTTAACTCTTAGTAACTGAATTCAATCTCTATATTTGATATAATAAACCTTCCTGAAAGAAAATGAATTTTCTATTTTTTTTTAATGAAGAGCTTAACAGTTTATACTGACAAAAGGTTTACGTGCGATCCTTTTCTGGAAGTTTGCTCTAGGTTCCTTTTTTGTGCGTTCCTCTGAATACTTGGTTACCACAAGCTCCAAACCTCATGTATTCACAGATGCATGCACACTGTAATATCTGCAAGGCAAGCCGTATCTCAAGTGTTAGAATTATACTTGCAATTTGCTTCTTCCAGGCATCTCAAAATGCTGGCACTACCACCCACGGAGGAGGTGAAGATGGGGCTGGAACGTGAGAGGGATGCTGGGGTCCAGGCTGTAAGAGGGATGTGCACAGGGGAGGGGGCCTGCACGGGAATTGTTTTGTGCCAGCGATTTCCATGGATGGAGGTGGGCACGGAGCCCAGGGCAATCTGCCGAGGGCAGCGCTTTAGCAGAGGGGCAAGTGGTTGCTCTGATATTGCTACCTCAGTGTTTTGCAAGGCTGCTGGCAAAGAACCTCTGGCATTTTCTTTCTCGTATATTAGCAAAGTTACTGGTAAAAGAAGTGCCTGCAAAGAACCAAATACCCAGCTGCACCTGTGAGGGGTCATAGAATCATAAAATCATAGAATCACTTTGGTTGGAGAAGACCTTTAAGATCATCCAGTCCAGCCTTTAACCTAACCCTGCCATCCCACCACTAAACCCTGTCCCTCAGCACCTCATCCATCCTTCTTTTAAATCCCTCCAGGGATGGGGACC
>NW_009269998.1:3372002-3386640 GCF_000687185.1 Egretta garzetta
TGGGGGTCACAGGGCTGGCTTCCATGCTTTTTTTCCTCTCTCCCCGCTGCCTTTGTGGCATTTTGCCCTTCCTTAAAGGCGCTTTCAGAGGCACCCCCAGCCTGGCTGAGGGCTGAGCTCTGCCCTGTGGTGGAGCTGACTGGAGCCAGCTGGGCCCGGCCTCCCCTCACAGAGGCTGCTGCAGGCCCCTCACCACAGACACCTGGTATGAATGTGCGCTCGGGGCTTTCCTAGGAATGTTCTTAATTCCTGCTAATAAAATCCTCCCGAGAGCTAAATAATGGAGAAGGGAATGGATGAGACAGGCAGTGAAAATTGGTTCCTCCTTTTATTGTACAGTTAGGATGGAGAGAACCAAGTCTGTGAGAGTAACGCCTGTGAGTACCCTTCAGCAAGACTCCCCCTGTAACCAAATATAAACCAAAACCAAGCAGCTCAGGGGTTTTCCTGCCCTTTTGCGTGTTTATGATTCAGTTTCTTTAAGGAAACTGGAGACCTACCCCCAGTTCTGGCAGGCCAGGCAAGCTGCGGGGAGGACAGGAGGAAGAGGAGGAGGAGGCAGCTGCTGCTGGCATGGAGGCTGGGGGCTCCCTCCTGAAGGGGCCTGTCCGAGCCCTCTGGGACAGCCGGGGCGGCTCTGCTGGCTTTCCACAGCTCCGGCAGACCTGGGATGGAGAGCAGTAGTGAGCCATGGCTGCCCTAGGTTAGGCCTGGGCTAGGGGCTCCTGCCCATCTGTGTCTTTGGGGGGTTTCTTGGGTAGAACTCGTTAACTGATTTAGGAATGAATGGTGAACACATGGGGGTATGAATTGACTTTTCTTCACCGAAAGGGCTGTCAGGCTCTGGAAGGGGCTGCCCAGGGAGGTGGTGGAGTCCCCATCCCTGGAGGGATTTAAAAGAAGGAGAGATGAGGTGCTTAGGGCCAGGGTTTAGTGGTGGGATGGCAGGGTTAGGTTAAAGGTTGGACTCGATGATCTTAAAGGTCTTTTCCAACCAAAGTGATTCTATGATTCTATGACTTCAAATCTGCTATCTGGTGGGGTAAACTATTTTCTTTGGAATATACTTCATAGCAAAACTCTGGTGGGGTAAACTATTTGGAATATACTTCATAGATATAACTCCAAATATACCCCAAGTTTGTAAACGCTGTCTTTCTGTGCCTAATAACTAGAAACGCTCGCGTAAGATGTGGCGGATGCTGACTTTGTTTTTCTTCTACTTCTTGCCAGTGCTTGCCTGCATTATTGTGACAAAAAAAATATGAAACGGAGGCAAAGAAATGCTTCCACTAGCAGGCTGCTGTCATCTATCCACTCTTTTCATTTCTTGTTGCCTTTGGTTTCATTCTAATAGAGGCAGCAGTTCATAAGGAGGCAAGGATGCCTATGCCGCAGATTTGTTATGGATTCTGGAATTCATTTTTGGCATTTTGCTTGGTCAAGGATTATCTTAGTCTGGTTTTAATTTTGCGAACATACACATTGACATACAGAAGGCAAATAGTGGTCAATGCCAGATGCTTCAGAATTAAGTGGGAAAAGCTGCCTCATGCTTCTAATTACATGTTGAGTAAAGCATATATGTTGGAAAAGGGACTTCTACCTAAGGACTGAAATTAGAATTACTGCCATTATGACATGAGGAAGAAGATGGTGGTGTTGATTTTTAGCATGGCTTCTAGGGACAAGTCTGAAAAGACAAAAGGAAGACAAACAAGCTGAAAGGGAAGAAAAGGAAATGGGAAGAGCAATCAGCAAATTATATAGTTTATGCACACACTTGCTTGACTCAGAATGAGTAACACAACTCATGAGTATTAAGTGAAGCCAAAATGACAGCTTTGTAGATAAGTTCCTGGAAGTTAGAGCATGTACAGGGCTCAAAACCTGAGCTGTGAACTTGGGATATGGTCACTAAGTAGGGGTCAACATGAAACTGGAGTTTGGGGGTACCCACAAAACTTATTTCTGCATTTTGTAGGCTCTGTGTTCTACTGGTGGTGCTCCTGAGTGAACTTTCTGGCATGCGCTCACATCTTTTGAAGCACATGGAGTCACAAAGATTTGAGATGTCTTCTGGACATTACAGAAGATGAGGGAATGTGGCCACTTAACCAAAGTCATTTTACCTGAATTATAAGATGTTAATGTAGTCACTAACAGGATGTGTAGTAAATATATAGGATGGACTACAATTTTCAGAAGTTTCCAACTAACCAACTAACTTGAATCACACTTTCAAACCTGATTAAGGCACCTACATTCCTTAGGCACTTTGAATATTTTGCTTCTGGGGCAATTTGTGAAATATTTGGCAGAGATGACAAATTCAGAATGCAAAAAAATGTTGTTTTGTAAGCAAAAAAATACCTATTTGAGAATATTATTGTATGTTTTTCTATTTGTTTTGTGTTATTATTCTGTTCACCACAGTAAGTGGAAGGATTTTTTCTCTCACAGCCTCTGGCATACAGTAGTTATTCAGCTAACTATTGGCATCTGTTCTTGAAACAGTTGCCCAGAAGATGACCTGTAGACTAAACAAAATCTGTGGAATCCATTGCTCTACTTAGACAAACCAAACAACTGGTACTTAAAAAAGCAACAGGTAACACTACAGTAAGAAGTTATCTGAGCCTTATTTCTCACTGGGCTGAGAAGAAAAATTGTTGAATGAGTTGTGTACAGGCCACATAATTCTTAGTCCCTGATTTTGAAAGTAATCCAAAACTGCTCTTTCATCTTCTACCGATGCCTAATTTTGGCAGCAAAGTGCTTCATGACTATTGTAGTCACAGGGCTGCAAATATTTAATCACTCGATCATATTGCAAAATTTAGGTGAGGCACATGTTTAAGCTGCAGGTATAACATAAAATGTGCTTGCAAAGACTACAGACCTTCTCAAAAATATTTACCATCGTGCTTATGATTAGTGTTGACCTTTCAAGTAGGTGGATAAATGGGGAAAATGATCAAGTCAGAAATACTCCAGAATCCAATATTTTTATTAGTAATTCTGATAAATTGGGTATTTTTGTTTCAATATTACAATAACACAGATATAGAATTTTAAACCAGTCCCTTTGGTGGAGGCAATCTTACAGATATATAAGCTCTGTAACCTTAGAAATGCCGTCCAGTGCAATATTTATTAACTCGCTTCCTCGGTGGGGCAAAGAGTGCTCTACATCAGAAGGCTGGAAGTTTGCCATCAAATGTCTGGAATCCAAGTGAGAAGATGTAGTATGGGACACTGGCTAATGGAAGCAGAGATGAACAGAAAATTTAGCATGTTGAGTTTGATTTTTTCATTTCTTCAGAAAACTTTGGCCAATTTTAGAAATATAGGGTGAGATATGAACCCAGCAGGGCATGCTAAAATCTAGCTTATTCATTGGAACAGACAGGAGGCTTTGGCAGAACTTTTTAAAAATGATACTAAGTAGTTTGATAGTTGTTTCTGTTCCTTTAGCTGAGAGACCTCAGAAGGGGAGTGGGCAATAGGAATGGCTTAATAGGAAACGGTCATGGGTGAAGTTAGGGATAAGCGATCAGCAGAGTTGCCCAAGACCTGCAAGGTAGATAACAGTGAACATTTACCCTGACTGTACCTAGAAGCTTGGTAGTCTGACATCTGTCCTTCCATGATACCCGCCAGCCTAGAGCCAACTTTGCCTGATGGGCAAGCAGGAGTGGACCAGCTGGTGCTCCAGAAGAACTGTGAAGTAGCAGAAAGTAAACAAGAGACTTTTAGTTCACAGCAGTTTAAAGAAATGTTCACAGTAGTTTAAAGAAATAAGTTTGAATATCATTTGAGGACTCATTCCTTGAAGATGAAATATTCTTAATTTTTGTAGGACAGTGCTTCTATGTAAACTGACGTGAATGGTTTATCCAAGACCTTGGCTCTGATGTGTCATTTACAACATATGAAATGCAAAAGTTCTCTAGAAATATGACCTCTTGCTCGAGTGAAAAGAGAAGAAAATCTCTGCAAATGAGGAAGTATTCTATGCCACCAGGGAAATGAAACAAGCAAGGGAGACTCTTCAAGAATTTATACAAAGCCCACAACATGTAGGTGTAAAGATCAATAGATAGTTACTGTTGGAATCTTTAAGAAGTTCTATTTCTGTTTTAAAATCAGACCTATCAAAAGTGAATTACTCCTGAGGTTCCAGAATGGTCCTGCAACTTGCTCGGAAAGAGGCTTTTTGTAGCATTGGGGGAAAACTAAGGAGACATGTGGGGAATGTCTTCAGTTACACATTCTTGGATGGCCAATCTTATTGTTTCTTGAATTAGAAAATAAGGGGTGTGTGTGTGCATAATTTTTGCCTCTCCTTCAACATCTAGGAGATTTTCTTCCTTTTCCCATGAATATCAGTTTTCCTTGTTCCTTCATTTATATTTATAGCTCACTTTGTGGGCCATTGGGCCTTCCAGCTCTGGAATCTCAAAAACTATCATGAGTTCTTTTTGATCCAAACCTATGTTTTACCAAGGAAATAATTTAGCTGAAAGTGTTTGCCTGGTGATGATTTTGTAACTGCCTTGAAAATATTCTTAAAGCACTATTCTTTTGCTCCTTCTGTTTACTCACCTTGGGCAGGTGATCGGAGCATATACAGGCTGTTGGCTCCCCTTGTAACATCCAGCTAGTTTAAGTGCTGGAGATAATGCAGAGGTGAGGACTGACTTCAGGTGAGGTCTAAGTTGATACCTACCTCAGACCAAACGCCCATGTCTGGTCCAGATTCCTGCAAAGCCATGCTCATTGCTGCTGCAGGTAAGGGATGTAAAGGTGTGATGCAGTAGCTGTTGCAATAACATTTTCTTACAGCAATAGCTCCCTCTACCTCATCTACTGGCAAGATCACCTCTGGCTCGTTCACAGGGAAGCAAATTTTTATTTTCACTACATCTGCCAAATGTCTTTAGCTGCTTCTGACAAAGGAAGGTTATGGCAGGGTAGGTTGGAGATGTATGCGGTGGACTCTGGGGGACAGGAAAATAAAAAAAAAGGCCTAGGAGGGCATGTTGGCTCTTCCTTCTGGGATGTTCAGAAGTTTCACAAAATCTGATGCTACTTGCTGAGTTCAGACTTTAAATTCATGACCAAATACTGAGTATATGCACTATTATTATTCTGTTCACTCTTGTCAGCATGACTGGTCTTCCAGCGGGGCTTTGTGGTGGAAGATGAGAGAAAAAGAGATTGGGAACATGTACGGAAAATCTCTAGGTCTGTGGGGTTTTTAATTTTTAATACTGTTTTGAATGAAACATTTGGGTCCCATAAAGATGTTTAAAGTTCACTTTTTTCAGGGAACACCATGTGGACTGCCTGATGGCTTTCTCAGATGTGAGGAGGGATTGGAGTTGGGATAGGTTAAAAATAAAGTCTTCCTACTTGGTTCACACTTCTGGGGAAAGGAGATCCAGGTTTCTGGTTATAAAAAGGAAAGCTTTCCAAAAGAATTATAGTGCTGGTAGATCTGTTAAGTTTAATTATTAGTGAAAATGGAGTTTGTCAGCATATCATGCCTTAGTTTTGTACATAAAGACCTCCAGGTACTCTGCGTTTATGGAAAATCCTGAAGAAAGGATTGCAAAAGTAAACTTGGTGTGTGTGGAAAATAATAGCCAGAAGAATCTCCTACTCATTTGTTTCAAAGCCATTGTGAACATCCAACTGTAGTTAGACCTCTTAATTGTAGCTATCAGTATCTCAGCGCAAGACGGGGAGAGGCAGGGGTTGCCTGTGGTGAGGACAGTTTCTGGAGAACTGAGTGAGAAGGATGAAGGAAGGAGTCTGGTAAGAACAAACCATTTCCTCTGGTATTTGGAAAAAAAAGATATTTTTTTTTTAGGGCCTTAAAATAAAAAACAACAAACAACTTTCCAAGCTTTTTAAACTTCTTCCAAAAGATTCACCTTTTAATGGAGAGTGAAATAAATGCTCAGTGTAAAAGTTCCTTGGCAGAGCCCAAGCCTTTTGGAGGTCTTAGCTGTGGCGCTGGAGCTGTGGCTGCGAGCCCGGGCTGGTGCTGGGGCTGTGCCAGCTGTGGCACAGCTGGGCGAGCCGGGCATGGGTGGCAGGAGGGCTGCGTTCCCCCAGCCCTGCCTGGAGCTGTGCAAAGTGCCCATGCTGCCTGTGGCGCCCGAAACACCGCGGTTCTGCCTTGATACCAAGCACTGAAGTATTCGAGAACTGTTACCATTTGTGTATGAGATCACTTGGATCATATATTTTGCTGGGTTTGCCCTGTTAGTTTACTCCTTGCATTGCAATACTAGTTTGTTGGGGTTTTTTTCACAAAAAATAAATGTAACTTGAGTTCCTCCTAAAAACAAGATATATTTATTACAATAAATGTGTTTATATTGCATCTTATGTCTGGGATTTATAAGGCATCCCAAGTGGTATTGTTTCAGACAAACAGGATGGAGTTTTTAATCAAATACAAGTAAAAGGAAGGAGATTGTTTTCACTTGATAAAATACCTTAGTCCAAGAGATAATGATTAATCCAATCTCTCCATATTTAGAACAGCTGGAGGTTTTATTTAAACTAATGGTCAAAAATACAGATGAATGCATATTGTTCAGTACATCGTCGCCTTCTAAATTAATTTTGAAAGTATATCTTAACTCAGCCATTAGACAAGGCCTGACTAAAATAGCCTAATTTGTCTGCACTTACTGAGAAGAGATATAAGGGGGTGGACTGTATATATGTGGGAATTCTTTGGTTACTTTTCAGCATTCCAGTATCTTGTCCCCTTAGTGTAAACTAAGGGCAGGATGTGCTGCCAGGCTCGTATCTCACACGGGAGGCATCTCCTGAAAGACATCTCTGAGGTGTTTTGTCTAGAAAAAAGAAGCCGAAGCAAGATTTTGACAATGTATTTTTACATTGAAAGGATAGAGGAGGGAACAAATGCATTTCCTGAGGAAAATGTAATCAAGGAAAACCAGTTATCCTAATGATACCAGTTGCAGATGATACACTTTCCTTTCTACTTTTTCCTAAGTTTAGATCTAATAAAGTAAAAAGAGCCCTGGTATAAGTACTGAACCCATGAAAACGTAATTGCTTTCAAATAGGAAAGTTGAAATCCTATATTTCTTATGATTGAAACATATCCATGAGGCAAAAGCATTTATGAAGTTCTGTCACAAGGCAAGGCGTCTTAAAGCTTCAGCAGTCATGGTTTTCTTCTACCCAACGCTGCTTTGTTTCTGTTGGAGATGCAGACATCTTGGCTTCCTTTCTACCAGGTGCATATCACTTAAATTTTTCACTATTTTAATATTTGTACAGAGGTAACTACTTGATGAAAACTTGTGAACAATTTATTATTAACACCTTTTTACAAATGCCTTTGCATTTAATTTAGTTTTTCTCATAATACAAAGAAAGGCTCTGATGCCTTTAAGTTTTTCTTTAGTTGGCTTTCTGACAGGATCCTTGCAGAGGACAGCTATTGGTTTTGTGGTGAATAATCACATTTGCTGGTAAACTTCTTCATTTCATGGATTTTTCTTCTTTGATAGGAAAAATTAGAGCTTTCGGTGATGTTAGTGTCGAAGAAAGTATGTCAAAGGGTCTTCAGTGAAAAGTAAATTATGCTACTTTTGACAAAAAATGGTTCATATTCATTTACAGTTTTTAATCAAAAGGTCACAATTTCTGTGGAAAATTTTCAACTTCAGTTAAAGTTATTATTTTTCTTAAGTTTGACGTGTGAGGGGCTTTTTTCCATATAAATCTATTGCTTGGTTAGACTTTAAGCAAGATATCACAGCAGATGTGACTTTTAAAGTTGATTTTGGGGGTTAGGAATGAATTTCATGATTTGGGTTTGGATGAGTGTGGATTGGGGTGGAACTTCGTGGATTGGGCTTGGATGGGTGTGAATTTCTGGCTTGATGTCATGGCTGGGGGATGGTGTTTCTGGCTGGGGGATGGGGTTTGGTTTGGAACTTAGGATTTCAATTCAGGGTTTTAAATTAAGGGCTTGGGAATGTATGGGGTTGGGATTTGGTGGGCTGAAGCATATGGGTGTTGGTTTGGAATGTATTGGAATGCATGGGGTTTGGTTTGACGCGTAGGGTTGGGGTGAAGGGTACGGTTTAAAATTTTAAAGGTCGATGTGGAAGATTCAAGTGTTACTGGTAACTTTCTTTTATGCAATATTCTAGGTCTATAGACTTTGATATATGATAGATTGCATTTTTTGGATAACTTTTGCCATGCACTGAACCTGAGTGTTTTGTAGTAGATTTATTTGCATTTTATATACATTTTGCCAGGCTGATTACCCAAGTTTATGAACCAGTCTTCCTCTCAGCTTGGAGTAGCTGTGATTTCACTGGACTATGTTCAGGCCACTGTATATTTACCTTCATATTTCATACAGTTACTTAGATCATCACATAATGGTTTAGGCTGACATGATTCTAATTTGCTCAAGCTTTCCTATGTTACTTGTTAGACTTTCGACTGGGGCATATTTTGAAAATGGAGCGGTACTTTCTGTGATCAAGTCAACTGTGTGTTGAAAATTTAATTGCTTTTTTCACATTAAATAAAATTGGGATTTCCTTCCCCTTCCTCCCCTGAATTTCTTAGATGCATTCCATATACAAAGCTTGATTAAATTAAGGTCTATTAATTCTTTGTGGATCAATTGTTTATAATATTTTCATTTCATATGGATACAATATTTAAGTTTGAGTAGTACAAAATCTTTCCTCAGAAATAGTGATTCTTCCTTCAACTGTTAGATTGCTCTGGCTGCTAGACATGCTGCTTCTGCTATTTCTGATGTACGCCTTCCTCAGAAATCGCCTTTTAAGCCCCAAATTGTCAACTTTAGGAAAAAATATAAAAGAGAAAAAAAGAATTCTGGAGTTTGAACTTACTAGCTCATTATAAATTCTCACTTTGTCCTAGTCAAAGGTTGATAGCTTTTGCACTAGCAACTGTGTGGAAAATAAAATGGAAGTACTCTATAGTGTCTTCTCTAAATGTCTTCACGGGAACAAAAAATAAATGTAACCCAGAAAGTATTTCTGTCAAGAACCAATAGCATATAATTAGCAGCCAAACTGTAGAAGAGGTTTCCCCTGATATATATCTAGCTGTAAAGTACTGACTTCTGTCTGGAAATTCCATTTTATTATGTAATATATTTTGGAGCAAATCAGCAACTGTTGAGCCAAGACACAAGTGCTAAAAGAAGTGGAATTTTCATTACTGCAAAACCACTGCTGTATCTTTCAACTGCTTTAAATAAATCACCGAAAGAAAAAAAGTATGAACGAAATCTGGTACTTAAAATTCAATTTCCATCGTTTGCTGCATGGCTATTTCATGTGCATCTGAGAGTGCGGCGTACCTCATTGCAACAGCACTAAGCTAGGCGTTTTAGGAAAAGAAAACATAGGACCTTAATTGTTCTTCATTGTTCTCTTTAGAGCATGATTAAAGGTTTAAGAATTCCAGGAATGAAGGTTATTCAGTTCCTTCATCTATGCCCCCATCATGAATCCTTACTTTCCCTTTTAGAATGGCACTGTAACGCATTTGGTACAGAATGGAGTTAGTGACAAAATCTTATCAGGAGTTAACTTTTATTTTGCTTTACTAATCAATATATTGGTCCACAGAGTTGGATTTTACAAGAATTTTACAAAATTCTTACTTTCACCTTAACAGGATTCTACATTTTTAGGCTATAGGAAGATAAGAATTCAGAGACCAAGCAGAAAACATCTCTCTAGTTAGGAGTATGGTGGACACAGGCAAGCGGCGGACATGGATATTACCAGTTCCAGAATATCCAGGCTGTGCTTGTGCATGTTAGCCAGGCAAAGAAATTGGGTGTGTGTAGTGCTAACTTCTGGTAACAAGCCACAGATGCATAGACAGGAAACTTATTATGATCATCTTAAATAATCAAGCAGAAGTTTCAGATGTGAGATTTGGAAGCAAAGCTGAATTTTGTTTCACAGACTCTCTGGTTGTGCAGTAAAAAAGCCTAGATTTACAATTCCCAGACTTTACCAGTTTCATGCCAGACTCTGACTGGAAGCTGGATTGCATCTTTCACGTAGTGTTTAAGGATTCTGTAATCCAGTTTGGGGGTAATTGTATGATCTAATAAATCATAATAAACAGTGCCCAAATAGACTTGACAGATGCTGAGAAAAAGCAATGTATTTAGTGTGTGAGAGAATACCCAATAGCTTCTAGAACACTTTAGTAACACTAATAAATGTATTAAAACCAGTATTTTTTAGAAAAATTAAACTTGCAAAACCCAGGAAACCTGAACGTGATCCTTACTGCAGAACAAGCTTGGTCGTGCTTGCCCATTGAAACATCCATCTATGAATAATTCATCAAGCATCTGCAGTTCTTATTGTAATTATGTGTTATAATGGGCCTAGTAAATGCCTCATTAGTGGTGTTGCTAAATGTAGTGATGGCTTTTTTGCACATCTCTTGATATTCAGTGTTCACTTCTCTGAAGATAAGTTTCAGAATATATAAATATACTGTTTTGTAACCTCTCTCAAATGAAGAAAAGCAAGTGAAATTCATAAAAAGCCCTATAATAGTTAAAGGTCTAGCCCCAAGTTGTCAGGAAGGCTTGAAAAATCTGGTCCTAATAAAAGAGGGTGAATCTATTGGAGAAGGCCGTCAGCTTTTAGAAGAGGAACTATGCCCTGTGAAATTCCCTCTCTACGTAATGTTAATGTGTGAATGAGAGCAGATAAGTCTTTACCTAATAGCAAAGTTGGTTATATTCTGTCACTTACCAGAATAAAATGGTGCAATTCCAGTGGTCTTGGTCCAGAATAAACTACCATGCCCCATGGTCTGGATTGGCACTCAAGATTGGCTTATGTGTTTTGATTGTGGTTAAGTTGGGATGAGAGGCAGTGAGTGCAAGCTGGCACATGGGGGCTTCCAGTTAAATATTAAGCAGAAAGTTTTTGCCTTGAGGGTGGCTGAATACTGGAATGTGCTGTCCAGAGTGGTGGTGGGATCTCTATCTTTGGAGATAGTCAAGGACCCAACTGTACAGGGCCTTGAGGAACCTGATCTAATTAGACCTGTTTTGAGCATGGGGTTGGACTAAATGATCTCTGGAGGTCCCTTCCAAACTAAATTATCCTATTATCCTAGACTTAGGGGGTACAGACCTATAAGTGGAGGAATTCACTCTTATTACCAAGTAACATTTCAAGCAGGGGGTGAGTTAGCAACTACCATGGTAATGTTGTTAGTGTGCTGAGGGTAAAACTAGCTCACAGTACCTGTCTTAAATTGATGAAGCCCTATGTAGGTGTGAGTTGCAAGTCACATTCTGTGAAGTAGCTATATACTAGTGTTGTGACTGCTGATTCCTGCTCAGGAGAGTACTTTCCATGCCTATATATGCATCTGTGTTTATGCATGTTATCTGAGGCTCATGCATGTTTGAGTCTAATCTTGTTTTATTATGAAGTCTGTGACAAACAAGGCTTGAGGGACCTAGAAGGTTGTAGTTTGTCTCCCTGTCCCAAGGGAGGAAAACAAGAAGTTCTGAACACCCCACGCAATCTTCCTTTTTTTTTTTTTTTTTTTTTTTTGCTGCTGTCATTAGCTTTACAGATAGGAAGTTCCTTTGCAGATTAAAAATGAGCTGTCTGGTCTTACTGTGCATGTGAAGAGCAACTTACTCTCTTGCTTTTTCAACACGTTTTAGAATGTGGTTTGTTGTACCTTTTCTGTCTCCTCTTTAGAGAACAAATCCAGTTCTTTCAAGCTTTCCATGCACCTGAGAAGCTTGTACTTTTTCTTCCTTCTGGATTGTCTCCACACATCTTAGGTGAAGTGGGATGCCCACAGTGTGATAGGACCTTCTGGTGAAGTCTTTACCTGTGCTCTGTAGAATGAAAGGATTTCATTTTGTGTTATGTCCAGCATCCCTGTCTATACTCCAGATAGGGTGGGTCATCTTCAAATCAAACTCTTTGACTTGGGTTCAGGCTGTGATTTTTAGTGTAATTGCTGTTCTGAAAGCCTTTCAGCTCAATTCAAGTCGTTGCTTATCTGCATCTACATGTAGCACTTTACCCATTTAAATGTAATTGTAAATACAGTTTGAAGTTGTTTCTCAGGATTAATCTCTGTTAAATTTCAAGGCATAGAAAACTGGCTTTTTCAGCTGTGCAAGATAAAAATGTGTTGTATTTGTGTTCATAGGCATAACAGTAATGTCAATTCTAATTCCCCCGGCAGCTTGGGTATTAGAGCTGGATTTGAATGCCATTGGTGAAGGACATCCTCTCCTGGCAGCTGATTAAAATTTCAGTCAAACCAGAAGGAATTGTGTCTGACAAACAATTGGCATAACGTAATAATGTGTGTTGCCTTAAAATACCTCTTGATGATGGACCTGTCTACAAATAGAAGACCAGTTTCACTGAACTTAGATTAAAAATCGTACTTAAAACAATACAAATATGTGTGTGAGTCACCTGTAGGATTTTGATTTGACTGTTTTTACTATGAGGTAATGCTATTCAACTTCTCACCTGCTAGCTTGCACTCATTTAGAGCTGCATTCAGGATATAATGAAGTAAATAAAGATTTTTCCCTTTGCTTTAGATGAGCTGAAGTCCTTAGAGAAACATTTATTTTGGGGTTCTAGCTACTTTATCTGGTTTTGCACACTAAAACCCTGACCTCGTGGAAGGCATCCCTGCCTTCGGGGTGTTGGACTGAGATGATCTTTAAGGTCTCTTCCAACCGAGACTGTTCTATGAGTCTATACAATGACTAGAGAGGAATTTTAGCAGCAAACCTCCACTTTAAACATGAGACTTGCTTAGGCCATAAGAAACCCAGACATTCAAACCAAAGACTAAAAAGCATGCTGCAAGCCTTGCATGATTCGCTAAAGGTTGTCAGTCTGAAAGTTTTGTTTCTTCTGATTAGCTTTTGCGCAGAGGATACGGAGTTCATTTTTTTTATATAATCCAATAGACAGAACTAAAATAGCTATGCTTGCAAACAGACTTCACTTTGATGGAATGCCAACAGTCATTGTAATTTGTAGTTTGAATTTAAGATTACTAGTTTCCCAAAACAATGGGCTGTGTCCCAGAAGGATGTTGTTATCAGGTCCTTGTTAGTAAATGGCCAGTACCGTACGTCAGCTTGCACGTTCTCTTTTTAGGAGTGTTTGTAAGAAGTCTTACAATGCTGTGAAATAACATTTCATAACAGTAATGTGGCAGAATTATTAACTCATTATATATTGTAGCAACTTTATGCATTTAAAAGACAACTTTAGAAAAACAGTATATGTGGAATAATCACAGAAATCATTTCCTTTCTGATAGTGAATAATGTCAATAGCTCTGCTTGTTGTCCTATTTATAGTGGCAAGCTGAAAGGAAGCCTTCCAACCTACTGCGTAACTAGTACGTGCTTTCATTGTTTTTTCCTGACCTACTATCCAGTTCTTAAAGCAAGAAAGAAAATGAGTGAGAGACCTAACAGCACAAACTTCCAAATCTGCAACAGGAAAGTAAAATAAATAAGAAAAATTAATCCCTTTGGGCCCTGGAGTCCAATTTTCCAGACACAAGCTCCACTGGAATCCACGGGTACCACTGCCAAGGAGTTAAGTTCCCTTGATATATTTTGTTTTCTTATCCAACTCACTTTGACTTTTTGGTCTAGTGTGTTTGATTCCCCGCCTACTGAAAACATATCAGCCTATTTAATTTCTAAAGACAAACCAAAATAAGCACTCTAGCTGCATGGGCAGGAAACAATCAACTTCAAGCACTGCCCTCTGCTTCTCCTTCATGCTTTTATTTTGGGCAACAGGAATTCAGACAGCCAGGTAAAATGCTATGGGAGCTGGCTGGTGCCTGGCTGCAGTTATCATCAGCCTCTGTGTCTGGTCAGAAGTGCAGTGACAAATCTTCATACCCTCTCAAACACTTGCTGAACTTTTCTTGGGGCAGGGATGTGGTGGATGTGAAAGGTTGTCTTAGATATCAAGAAAATGAGACAAAGACTGTAGTTCCTAGTATGTACAACTCCTTATGGTGATGCAACGGTTTCTTTCTTGACTTTTGAAAATATTGTCCCCCATGCGAAAAAAACCCCCAACCACAACCAAAACACCCAACCAAAAAACCAGAGCAACCAACAAACACAAAGACAATACTCGGGAAGCATTTCTGAGAGCCATACTTGACTCCACAGCTGTAAACTGCTGACCTCTTTCTTGATGGGACAGAGATTCCCACTGGTGGGAGAGCTCATGTTTTTTCAGCTTTACCTTCTCAAGAGGGGAAAAAGAATTGTTCTGCAGAAACTGGACATTAAGAGGGAAAGCTGTTCTCAAATTGTACCTGAGCAATGCAATGCTACCTGTATTTGTAATAGAAAGCTGAATCATGATGCTCGCTTTCAGCAGCTACATTATCCCAATTGATTTTTTTCCAAGAGAGTGGAAAAGCAAATTCTGTGCGTTTTCCTAGTGAGCTAAATAGTAATACTGCTTAGAAACTAACTTTATGGTGTTCGAATGTTAATGTTTGCCTGTAGGGA
>NW_009269998.1:3386796-3409241 GCF_000687185.1 Egretta garzetta
AGGGAAAAGAAAACATCAATTGTTAAAAGGAGATGTGAAATGTATTTGACCTCAGTAGCCTTCCACTGGAAGGAGCAACATTTTCATTTGAATAAATGAGAATCAGTGATATATAGGATAATCATTTGAATAACCAAATTGGATGTATTTACAGTAAAAAATGCTGCACCTTTTCAAGTTAATTTTCAAAAAGTTAATGTATCACACCTCAAATTTAAAGTGTCGAGTGATTTTAATACTTGTGAATGCTGAGGAGGGTTCCTTTTCAGGTGTCTATATAAAACTGAACTCCTACTTAGTCATATGTAAGGGAAGCTGGAAACTGTAGACAATGATCTAAATAGTTATGGTTTTCTGAGACCTGCATGTGAATGTGGGTGTCTCCTTCATGGAAGAACCAGACTCCAGCATCAAAAGCAGGAAGAAATTTTGTTTTATAAGAACAGTTCTTATAGAGAAGAGACTCCATCTGCTGCTGAGCTCGCTTCAAGATTGCTGGTTCCAGTGCAAGCAGGGCAGGGACTGGTTTCTTTCCAGTGAACATTCTGAAAAACAGACTGGCTTCAACCAGCAAGGTGAAGCCCTTCCTCGGCATTTTAGTCCTCTAATACACCAAGTGTCTCAAATTAAGTTCATCTTATGTAACGTAGCTTGAATAAACTTTTTTGGAATGGATTGCCCAAATAATCATACAGTAAAAGACCTAAAATAAAAGAAGCTGTAAAATGGCAACTGAAATATGAATAGTACAATAATCTCGATACCGAAAGCAGACACTGGTAAGGCTTGGGGCGCTGCTAAATGAGCAGTGTTGCATTGTCTACACCTCACTTTATGGGGCTGGACTGACCTAAAACTGGTTAGCAGTTGGTATTGTGCTGTTCTCTTTATTGACATGGTTTCTTGCATAGTGATGAAATATACTTTCTATTAGATGAAAGGTATGTACCTGGTATGTGAGGTGAGGTCAGCAGAGAATTCCTCGTGCTGTAACTGGCTAATCATTTGTCCATTTCATCCAAAGAAACGTCTGCCACTGAACTAACAATAGATTTCTTAGCTTAGTGTTTCATTGGGAGATGGAATCCAGCTGCTTGAAATTTGAACAGTCAAAAGCAATATTGCTTAAACTACAGCCTGTGGAGTCTCTGTGGGTCAGTGGGACAATTCCTGGGATCTGTGATACGCTAATAGTGATGCTTTTTCCTGGGAAGCCAGCAGTCCCCTCCTGTCGAGTACTGGCTGCAGGTCTGGCTTTATGGAGGAGGTCAGCTGGCCAGGAGGCAGTCACGGGGCTCTGGGGAGACAGCTGGTGGGAGCTGGCTGTGTTTGATTGCCCTGGCTCTCGCAGCCCCTTTCCAGCTTCTGTCACTGCTGGCCAAAGAGTTTTGGGTGTGGGCTGAAAGCAGACTCTGGACAGATCTGTTGCATATTGATTGTCCTGCCCACAGACCAGCGTGTGTCGCACACTGCAGCGTACTAGGGGTATGGTCCCCATACTAATAACACGAACAGGTCCTGCCTGCCCTACCAGAGAGATTAATTAGCACTGTTGAAATGCAAAGTCTGTAGCTTTGATTTAATTATTTACCTCAGTTGTATTTTTTCCAATTAGTCTGTTTTTCTCCAAGAAAATACAGTATGATAATAACACAATTGCTAATCTGTGATTCAGTGGACACTGAGGAATCGGAATATGCTGCAAGACTGAATCAGGAGCAATCTGATTAACCCCTTGAAGGTTTTGGAGTGTGTTCATGCATAGAAATTTGAGTATGGGTGGAGTAATCAAAATTCCTGCTGCCCTTTATCCTGGGATGAAGAGCAGCTTGGATGTTAAGTCACCACACATCTCTGCCTTGCAACCTTTTGTTCTTTATTAGCAGAGAATAAAGTTTTTATCCCAGAGTATAACTGTGTTCCCAAGGTTCAGGTCATTCAGATCAGTCCAAATAGAAGAAGAAAGCTGGCCAAGAGTACATCTGGAAACAATGTTAAGAGCAGACAATTTCTGTATGCTGAGCTATTTGGAAGATCTGAAAGTTGAACAGAAAGGGCTCACACCTCTGATGTTCCAGTAGAGTAGCAAAATGTTTGAGTTACTCCTGTAATAATATCTACCTCTTGGACTGCTCTCAACAGCTGGGTATTTATGTTCTTTTTTCTTATTAAACTTTAGATCACAGGGTACCCTTCTAATTACTCATCTCCTATATGTCAGTATGACCCTACTCTGTTCATTTTGGGAGATACAAATGCTGGAAGCCAACTTATGAAAATAATTCCCATAACAAAAAAGTGGTTTTTTGATAGGCCCTTACAGTGGCCAATTGAACCAGTTCCACCCTTAGCTTTAGTGTAACGAGAGAGTATTTTTCTAGCAAGCTGCTAGGCTCACAAATCCCAAGCACTTTAGCTATATCATTACAAGATCCCAGCTTTCACACACAATTATACATAGCTTTTTTTGTTCCCTTGTTTAATTTTTTTCCCAGCTTTTCTAAAAGTTAAGCTGGCAGGCTGCCCACTTGCTACCTCTGCAGCAGATACCGTTTCTTTTCCTCCCGGACCTCACAGCAGAATATGCTGACCCGGGGTAGCTGAGCTCTCTAAAGCCTGAGCATGGCAATTTTATGATGTGTTTAGCCAGTGCCACTCTGGTGCCCCAAACCAGGCCTCCCACTTTGGGGCGTTACGCTCATGAAACCAGGCATTTTGTCATAGCGCACTTCCTTTCTTTTGCACTCCTGCTCATTCCCGCTTGCTGTCCTCTCTGTTTATTCCTAAACTTTTGTGTGATGATTTTTAATATACTTAGCAGCTGCCACTCTTGGGCAGAAGCGCCTGGCTTTTTAATGCTTGCTTTCAATGACTTCAGATTCTTCAGTGCGTTATTCAAATGCATCAAATGTTTTTGTGCTTATCTGGAGCCCAGTTAAAAGTGTAGGACTGGGGGAAGGGTAATAGAGATAGAAAAAAATGGCTGCATTTTCTTTAATTGACTGGAAAGTAAGACTGTAGATCTAAATCTTACTTTTTTTCACTCCATATTGC
Organism: Egretta garzetta; assembly: GCF_000687185.1. Taxonomy (NCBI): domain Eukaryota; kingdom Metazoa; phylum Chordata; class Aves; order Pelecaniformes; family Ardeidae; genus Egretta; species Egretta garzetta. Next base: position 3,389,851 of record NW_009269998.1, read on the forward strand.
ACCTATTTACCTTTGGGATCTTAATTTCCTTCCTGTTTCCTTTGCTTTCAGTTCTGCATCAGGGCTTCATTCTGTTCAGTATTATATTTCCAACAGGAAGAGAGGAAATAATTCCGCAGATTAAATGAAAAAAAAAAATATTTTCATACCCCTCATGTTGCTAAGCTTGTAGATGTTATTGTAAACAGTTTTTCATTCTTTTAACTATCCTGTACTGGATCTGCTTAATTATTATGATAGGTGCTTGAATAATTTCAGGTCATTACATTTTTTTCAGGATATAAGTAACTCTTCTGCAGTTTTATAGCTCATACATTGCTGTATTTAATCATTTTCTCATTGCTGCACTGCCATCATTAAAAGTTCTCTGTGAGATATCCACAGCTCCACATTCTCGTCGTCTTTTCCAGATCACTTTGGAGTTCTTTCAAATCCACCGTTCAATCCAGCGAACAGGATTTGTTAGCTTGGCTTTACTAAAGTTTAAACCTAAATCAGATTTCAAAATACTAATAAATGAGTGGCCCCCATCCTGACTTGGGAGCCTGGCCTGCTCCTTCTGACATGGCTACTGCAGGTGCCTTTCCCTCTTGACTACTCCTTTCTCTGGCAGACGGACTGTTCTGCATCAGCCCTTCCCGTTTGGTTTTTTTTGCCTGTTTAAATCCTTAACCTACATTCCCCATTGGGCTGTAACACTTCATTATTTCTGCGTTGTCCCAACGCTGCACACTCGGCTCTTATGCTTTGCCCAGATCAGGCTGCTGAGAAGTGTAAAAGTAACAGTTCAACAGTCTGTACCAAAAACTACAGACTTGGCCGCTGTATTTAGCACTACTTATTTCCAGCTCTTCCTTTTTGACATATTTTACTTGTCTTAATTAATGTTTCATAAAGGAAGCGATAAAAGGCTTTTAAAATCTTTCTACCTGAGACATTATCTGTTTTCATCAAATGCCTGAGTCTGAGCTGGCCACTATTTTTCTCATGAAAACTTACTCCAGGGAGTCAGATTCTCTCTTGGCAGAAAACATCCCCCCATAGTCCCCGTTTTTCTCATTAAAAAAAAAAAATAAATTAATCAACATGAAACATTTCACATAAATTGTCACACACTTCAGGAATTGCCATAACATTTGTTGGACTGCACGATGGCAAAATGAATGAAGGAGCTTTTAAAGCAGAGAGAGAAAGAAAACAGTAAAAGTAGATAAGAGGTGAATGATGGGGTTCAAAAACTCTGGAGGGATCATTCTGAGGACAAGTGAACTGCCAAAAAGATACTTTGTGCATAATTTTTTCCACACGTTGGATATTTGACTTTACAAAACCGACCTGATTAGGAGTAAAGAGCAGGAGGACCTGAGAGAAGTGGGGTATGCTAGTGACCATGTCCATGAACTTACTTCACTTAGCACTTCTGCTTGTCAGTCTCTTGTTTTCCTTTCCTGTTCATCGCGGTGGTTCCTGATATTTTTCCCATTTAATGTAAACACTGACACTGGTTGTATCGTCTTCTTGCTTGGGGGAGAGGAGCAACCTGTTGGGCACAGGCATGTTACAAGTAGAGCCACCTGACAAGCGGTAACAAGATGTTTGATTCCTTTTTAACTTTTTCTCGTATGTTGAACTTCATCTCAGCTGAGCTTTCCCCCAACAGTTTGTGGTATCTTTTACGTGCATTTATTGATTACTGCCTGAGTTTTGTTTGCTTTTCTGTAGCAAATGCTCTGCTTGGAGATCCTAGCCTTTTCCATTCCAATGACAGTGCCGACGAAGCCCGAGCAAGTTGAGTTTGGCAGATGACCAGTATTTGTTATAAAGTCAGGGAAGTGTGCATCCAGAGTCTGGGGCCTCGTCATGCTGGAGACATCATCCAGTCTCTGAGAATAAAACGATTGTAGAGAGTCCAAGAAACACTTTAGGATGTAACTAAATAACAGCACCGAGCTTGGTTCCTTTTGTGATTCAGAAGGACTCTAGCAGAAAGAATCATTAAGTGCTTTTCAGTGTTTGATGTCAGTCATTAAATAGTGACATTCTGCTGGATTTTCACAAGTAGAGTCATCTAACAGGTGAATGAGTAGAACAAGTATAAATAAATACTCCTGGTTTTCCGTACTTGGGGAAAATCATGATAAATTAATATATGGTTCAGTTAGCTTGTGTGAATAGTTCAAATAAGAGTTTAAAAGCCCAGGAAACTGAACAGTACTGTATTAGAGGATTTTACTTTTTAACCATGCTACTTTGACTTCCTTCATGTTGGCAGTTTCATTGTCATAATTAAATGTGCTTTTTTGTGTGTGTCTGGTAACAAAGGCAAACTATTTTGTAAGTGGCAAAATACAGCTGTTTAAATTTCTCTCTACTCCTAATTGGCCCCCTTGAGCTTTGCAAAACTGAGGACTGTGACTGAACGGATCTAATATCCTTTTAAAAAAGGTGCCAGCCAAGAGGACACAAAATAAAAGGAGCTCAGTAAAGAAGTTGTGTTTTATTAGGAGATATGAAATCAAGGGGGCAGGATTTCGTCTCAAGTGAAAGTAGGATGTGAAGCTCGGATTTGCCATTGGCTTTTGTCCAGTCTGTGCCTCAGTGGAAGTAGGCACCTTGCAGTGCCTTAATAGAAGATGATGATATTGCCAGCCCCAAATTAGACAGCATCCAGACTAAAATGAATTTAAATTATAGTGAAATTTTAACGGTGAGACATTTATTGACACTCAGATGCTTTGATTAGTGTAGAGTCTGAGGCATATGTAGGTTCGTAGGGTGGTTCTCAGGTTCTACTGAAGATCCTTCTGCCTTTGTAAAAAAACCAACAGCTTTGAGGTGCAACATAAGGGTGCATTGCTTCCTGATGAAATTGATATATTGTTAATTGTAATCTGGGTAAATTACATTTTTCTTAAATTCATTCATATTAACCATGTAAATGAATTCACAGACATTGTAATGGTGTATTTTCACGTGTTTTAAAGACTAATTTTAGTAAACTTGAGATATTGCTGATAGAGGCAATACTTCAGACACAACTGAAATAAGTAATACTCAGCAGTTTTGATAGTGAATGCATAGAGACTCAGACGTGGAACTCATGCACTGAATTCTGTAACAATTTTCCCTTCACAGGCCTTACTGGCATCCCATGTTGATCCTGGTGGGAAATAAAATAAATCAACACAGTTACATAGCACACTGACAATAAATATTTCTAATCTGTAAAAATAATTTCTAATTTACTTGCTGCAGGATGCTTCCTATGTCCAAACGCAATGTTTCACACGTTAAAATGATTGCTTTAGCAGAACATGTCGATCCATGGAATGACTACTGTGTATTACTGGAGGTGTTCTTTCCAGTCTCTAGAGTGTCGTGACAGAGACCCAGGCATGTCCATATTGCTGTTGGATCCAGCAGTTCACGTTTACCTCCCTAAGCAAAGCTGTACTCGTATACTATTTGTCACAAGGAATTATGTATCTCACCTTATGCTAGAACTTTCAGTATCATAAATCCTTTAATAGTTCTTTTCTGTGAAGTTCATGTGCATTTAACTAGAGTGTATAACAATTAAGAAATAAGAAAGAAGAGACTGCTTTGTGGTCACGCAGCACTGATCTGTGCAAAACTCATCTACGGACTGGGATCTTGCAAGGAGCTAAAACAAGGCAGGTTCCATCTAAGCATCCTTCTATCTACCAGAAACTTTAAGGTTTAGAGCCAAATAAATGTGTAACATTAATTTAAAAAGAAATCCCATTTGCCTTTCCTAATGTTAGACCTCTCAAATTTTACCTCGCTACACATGGTCTTAATTTTTAAGTCCCTACCTGAAACACACTTTTAACCTCCGAATTCCCCCCAGCCCATCTCAAAGAGTAAATGTTGCATTCATAAAATGGTTGATAATTATAACCCAGACATGAAATGTGTGTAAAAGAGCAAAACTGAATGACAAATATTGGGTTTTTTTGTTATATCCATCCCTGTGTGTTGTCTCCTTTAACTGCAAATACATGGTGGCAGGATCCCTACCCTTCCCATGAGCCACTCGATTGCATAAAATCCCTTCGCTGCTGCTGAAGGGTATGACATGGCCATTGCCATCGGACTACATGCTTGATGACAAACTTATGTGAAGTGAGTGAACAAGAAATAGCTTTTTAAAGCTAAGAAGAAAAAAAGATAGTCTTGTTTCTCACTCCTTTTGTTTAGAAAAGGATAGTAGAAGGCCTAAAGGACAAAATACACATAATCCAATTTTGAAGACCTATATACGGTGTTGATGGATGTACTGAGTCTACTGACTTTATTTGCTGGCACTAGTATTTCATATGCCTTTCAAGCTGAATTTACTTGTCACCTTAGACATTAAGGCAAAGATATGTGAGCCAAAAATCTGGAGATGTTTAATACTGGCAACATCCAAAGAGATTATTCAATCATTATTCACTTCTGTAGATGGAAACTACTTGCTCCTTGACCTTTAAAATAATTCATTGTGGCAAGCTAGCTGAGTCTAGCTGAGTGTGAATGCAAACATATATCTGTATTTAATAAGAGGATTCCATTGGTATTCCCCAAACATCTTCTCCAAAAATTACATTTTTTTTTCTGAAGGAATTCATTGCTCTTAAAAGTAATTTTCTCGGACTGTAAAGTAGGAAATTTTCAGGTGGTGCAATTGGTAGCTTGCAATGAATTTTTAGTAATGAAGAGACCATTTTATGTATCCAAGAACAAGTTGAACAGCAGTATTTAGGTAGAGAAATTGAAGGGGTTTGGGGCAAAAAAGGAAGACTGGAACTGGACTTACACAGCATATTGTGACTAGCTGGCCCAGAACATCAGTTATGTCTAGAGCATTTTTCTCTTTTTTTTCTTCCCTCAAATCTATTTAATTTGAGCATGTGAAAAGGACAAATAGAAAGCTGAAAAAACTTTTTTCTTCTTTGGGCAAATGATGTATTTTCATGTCTGAGAATCTATTTTATTGATTATATTGATACTGGCAACAGCAAAGCAATTTTTTAAATCTTCAGTATGTATCATGATTAGCACATGAACTGAGTCCAATCCCTTCCTACAGTTATTTATGTCTCCTCTTATGGGAAAATGAGTAAATAAATGCAGACGTGGGAAAAACTTGTGGCAACACACTGCTTACGAATGCACACTGGCTTTAAAATAACAAAATTAAGCTATCGAGGCAAACAGGAAAAGTAGAAAAGAACATCGAGAATTTCGTGTTCTTGTATGCCTCTATAGGCACAAAGGTCTGAGAAGCTGAGGCTGCACCCACGTTCTTGGCAGTAGCAAGTCAACAGCAGTAGTGGCAAGGCAGGAGAAGTGCCCTCACCCTTTGTTTCCAGCCCCCTCAAATAAACCCCTAAAATTATTCAATTCATCACACTTTTTAACAGGAACAAATTGCTTTTGGAGAATAAGTGCTTTGTCTGTGCAAACTCGGAGTGGAATGTTGACCAAGCGATGGGGGTGGCTGTTTTGTCCTTTCTATAGCCAGCCTTTGGTGTGAGCAGGCATCGGAGTGACCTGCTTCAGCGGCCCAGAGCGCTAGGGTGGGAGTGGTAGGGACGGGGGGGGAACAAGTAGGCTTCCTCGTAGCTGCTACGTCTTGCTTGCACACCCGGGGGAAGTGTGCTGGTGAGTTGCTGACCCAGAACTGAGGAATGAGGCCAGTGGGTGAATTCCAGTTTGTTCATTGAGAGAGTGAGCAAAAATTCTTCTAGTTTGCAGTCATGCTTAAACCAGAATTGGCCCCACGCTATTCTTCCCTTTAAGTTTGCTTCCTCTACAGTTTTATGTGTTTTACATGTATGCAGGTCTACGTACTTTGTGGCGGAAAGCTAGGGCTGTAATTTCTGAGATAAAACCAACTTTTTGTTCTCTTTGCACACTGACGAACCCTGCAGGGTTGTTCTTGTTCATGACTTTACATAAAATCTGGTCCTGAAAAACAGAAGGATAAATAGCATTTTTTCACTTTCACTCACACAGGCAACCTCTAACAGCGAAGAATCCCCCACAAAAGGCAGCAGAGTCCCATACGTGATAAGATTTATCAGGTGAGTCCCTTGAAGGTAGCGCTTTCGCAACACAAAGTTCTGCAGTTTGCTTGGACAACCGATGACTGAAGGACATGACCAATACACGCTTTCCAGGGTGTGCACACAGTACGTATTTACCTGTGTGGAACAGGTCCAGTTTTGCTGCTCTTACTGGGGAATTGTACTTTGTTTCTGAAATACCCTCACTAATTTCAGAAGGAAATCCTTCTTACAGGGAAGGGATGGACCCAGTGAAAAAGTGGCAGGAAATGAGACACTAATGGGCTCTTTCATTATTATTTTATCACACAGTAACTCTGGAATAATTAAATTCTTAAAAGTCACCGCTATCTATCTTCTGGAGATTTAGGGGGAGATTTTTCTCCTGAAGCAGTCATGTAGCCCAGCTCTGCTAGGTGTGTTGGAAATTGTTGTGATAACTGTGGAGTATAACAAGGGCATAGAAATTTGCTCTTTTATTGTAGTTTTTTTTCTTCAGGCTAATCCAAAAGCTATATGCATTCAGAATAGAGCTCAACAAATATTGAAACATGTAAAAAAACCCCATCATTCCTACCTAATGATAATTCAGAATTGAATGCTCATCCTTTTCCCCCTGTTCCTCCAGCCCTTCCATTAACGATGAGATTAGGAAAGGCTTTATTCACAGCTGAGTAAACCTGTGAAATGTTTCACTGTTTTAGCTTTCAGTACTGTAGTGAGAGGTATTGATTCAGAATCCTTATCTATAGCACAATATATGTATTTTGAACTGTTCAGGAGCTTTTAAGAAAATTTTTTTATTTAAAAATGCCTGCTTATTGAGGTCACATGTCATGAAGATTTCATTAAAAAGAGAGACTGGTATGACTTAATATCTCATTTTGGAAAAAAAAATGAATTTTTTTTTTCCTCAGTTCAAATCAATGTTCCTTTCACAGTTTTATCTGTTCTTAGTGAACTTCAAATATCTCTGCAATTTCGTGTGTGATTATTACTACTTTTTTCAGAATCGCTGTCAAAAAGTCCATTATTAGGTTCTATCAAATAACATGCTCTAAAACTCTATTAATGTTCTTATTTCTTTAATTTATGTGGTAGCCGTTCTCGCTATTTTTTGCCCCAAATCACAGACGTTCCTTCCCTTGGGAATTTGATGTAGCTAGGGATGTACTGACTCTAAATACATCGCTGACCATTTCTGGTGGTAGCAGCTTTCAGATGAATAGTCCTGCTGATGCCAGTGGTGTTTGTCACTAGAGTTAGAATTGGAGACTCAGACTGCTTTAATATCTTATATATATTTCAAGGGCCCTTTTGTAAAGGGTATTATATGTCAATGTATACATTTAAAGATTACTTTTTCCAACTGAAATCTGTGAATGTTTTACCTGAATTAGCCCAGTGTGCAGCTGCCTGGAGTTGGCTCACAACAAATGTAGAAGGCAGATATAAATCTTAATTCCTGCCTTGCAGGCAGTTTTCTTGGAGATGCAGGGAGATGCCTGGGATGATTTGGGATTTTATAATCCAGAGCTAGGCCATTCAAGCATAGGCACCTTGCAGAAACCTCATGTCTAGTTCCTTTTTGCAGATGAGGGGGACGTTAATTGTACTCGCCTAGGAAGGGAGCTCAGCTCCTCGCCTGCCTTGCAGGGGATGCAATGCCAGTTCATAACCTGTTTGGTGCTGGCGCAGCCCTTCCTCTACTTCTTCCCTCTCCAGATGGTTTTCTGAATTTTAGCCTATGTCTGTTTAATGGAAAATGCACACCTGATCGTGGCAATGGGCTCCTACACCCACCTCCCTCACTTGGGAATATACCTTTGAATCCTGTCAGGCTGAAGAGGAACCTGATTGGAATTCTGTGGGCAAATAACTTAAGGTACAGAAGGTGGGGTACAGGTGGCTTTTACTGCAGCTTGGCAATTTTCAAAACTCTTGTAATGCAATGGTTGCAATCAGTTCTAAAGCCGTTACCTGCATCTTGTGACCATTTTCGGCTCTCCTGGGTCATTCTGTAGCTCAAAAGCCTCAAGCTGAGTAGCTGGGGAACTGAGATCTGTGTATAGGGAAAAGCATGTGTCTGTTTTGACTTTGTTGTTTGGGTTTTGGGGTTTTTTTCCCCTAGGCAGGGATTTAAGGGTGTGGGGAAAGCTGTTGGCCTTTACTTCAAATAGGTGAACATCTGTTGTAACTCTCAAAATGGATGTATATATTTCTGTTATATATTTCTGTGGCTGGTTTTGTGCAGTAAATATGTGATTATGTTGTACTTTGTATTGTAATCATCTGTATCCCTCTCTACTTGCAAGAGAACGCCTTTCTCTCTTTTTTAACGTTTGTTCTTTCATAAACCCACAAATGACAACCTAAAGAATAACTAAATATTCACTCTGGCAAACCCAAGGCTCTGTTCGTGAATGTCGTGCCTTTTGCATTAGGCCATCTCACGGTAAAACGGCTTTGTGCTGAAGGACTGATGCATGTCTAATTGGCAGAGGCAGCATTTTATACAATGTTTAAACTAGAAATAGTTGGGAATTTCATGTGACAATCCATTCTCAATTGATAATGCAGTTCCTACAAACTACACCTTTTAATGGATGTTAACTTTTTAAAAGTTCCTTTTAGATAAGGAAACTCAAAATGAACTCAACTCTTTAAAATCTGCGTGACCTAGATCAGAACTTATTTCTTATCTGAATTAAACTGTTATTTCAAAACACTCTAATAAACTACATAACTGTGGTGTTCTCTCAGTACATTGCTTTGAGTTGTTATCTTCAATAGGACTCCCCGGTGGCCTATAGTTCCCATAATTTACATGAGATTTGCAAGATCTGGAGCTGTTCCAGATATAATGGTGCAGCATTAATTTAAAAATTAGTGAATATAAACAAAAACATTTCAGGTCACTTCTGCAAGCTGAAAACCAAAACCCATTCCTTTCTAGGAATATCACAAAAATAACATGAAAAGACTGTATTGCAAAGTTGATTTCATTCAGAATTGCCATTTTGAAACTATTTTCTTCTGTCATCTATATCAAGATGGAGCAATTTTGGTGTTGAAATGCATTCTCAAGTGATCAAGATTCTTTGTCTCCAGTTTTTGAACATCATTGTTAATACGCGAGTTCTCAAAAATTCACTGAAAAAAAAATGCAAATTGCATCAACCGTTATGATTTAATCTGTATGGGATGTGCTCATAAACTAATTGACAACAAAGGAGTTTATTAGAATAAAAGAAATACTTAAGGAAATTTGAGCACTCAACATAGCAATTACTCAAGAAAATCAAGCAAGTAGTGATAGAAGTATGCCCTACTAATCCCTCCATGAATGTTAATAGTTGTGTATTCTGAAAAAAAGGTTTTCATTTTTATTCCAAATCTGCTCTTTTTCTCACATTTTACTTTTATTTTCTTTTCACTTGGTAAATCTGAACATGAATACATACCCAAATGGTATGTCAGACTGAAGCAATTATCCATTAGGTATAGTACAGATTAACTAAAGGAGGAGAAAAATATGTCAACAAGACTTAAATAACCAAAGTATGGTACATTTTGAGTTCAGGATTTTACTGGGCGTTTAATCACTTTGACAATGGTGGGATTTTGTATTTATTTAAAAAAAAATATGTTGGCCTATGGTGTTTCTAGCAATGTAATAAAGGCCTTGTACTTTATCTAAAGGGTCTGAAAAAAGGTGCTGAAACATATTACTTCTGGGTAAAAATATTTTTGTGATAAAAAAAATATTCCTTAGAGAAAGGTTGCTCTTCCCAGTTTTCAACCTGGAATTTAATTATACAGTAGATACAAAGAAAGGTTTTCAGTAGTGTCCAACAGAAAACAAGCACACAACTGCTTTTCAAGGGACGATGGGATGTTTTGCTGCCTTTTTGTGCCACTGAGAATGCTGCTTCTGACTTAAATGTTTAATGCTCTCTCACAGAACAGGTTTCTATGCTGCTCTTGCTTTTCTCAACTTTCCAAGCTAAGAAAATAACTGCTGACCTGTGCTGGTGCTTGTTCGAAATTTTAAACTATTTTACTTATGTTACTGATGAACTTGTTTAAACAGCTTTCCATGGACATTTAATCAGATAGAGAAACAAGCTGCTACAACTGTATAAAAATTCAAAATCTGTGGGGAACTGAGAAGTGGGTTGTTTTTTTTCCCCCAAAGACCTGCTCCAAAAAAAAAAAAAAAAAAAAAGGAAATATTCCCTGTTACTGCTACATGCCAAAGTTTTTGACAGTAGGAGCACATCATGAATCATAGCATCATGGAATGTTTTGGGTGGGAAGGGACCCCCAGAGGTCACCCAGCCCAACCCCCCTGCAGGAGCAGGGACACCTTGAACCACATCAGGTTGCTCACAGCCCCGGCCAACCTGGCCTGGAATGTTCCCAGGGATGGGGCCTCCACCCCCTCTCGGGGCAACCCCTGACAGGGTTTCACCACCCTCACTGGAAAGAATTTCTGCCTTAGATCCAGTCTAAACCTCCCCTGCTTCAGTTTAAAGCCATCCCCCCTTGTCCTGTCCCAGCTGGCCCTACTAAAAAGCTTGTCCCCCCCTTTCCTCTGGGCCCCCTTGAAGCCCTGACCGGCCGCACTCAGCTCTGCTCGCAGCCTTCTCTCCTCCAGGCTTCTCAATTCCTCATTCTACCACCTTGAACATTATTTTTAACAAGAGTTACTCTGAAATAAGTTAAGCCTCAAGAATGCTGATCTCCACAGACGTACCGATTCCTCTAGCTCCGCTGTGTGCAGATAGATGTTGTAGCAGATGGTGTGCAGTTCAAGTAACTGCAAGCTTCTCTTTGATTTTCTAGAAGCAGAAGACTAGAAAACCATTTGTTTGTGGTTTAGTGGATTCAGCTTAGAATAAATACAGAAGTACACCTTTCAAATCTACAATTTTCACTGACTAACCTTAGCTAAATTTAAAGGGCCACTTCTTTTTTCAAGTTTAATATTAGTAACCAATAATTTTATGCCTAAAGTGCTTTACTAAGTAGAAATACAACTGTGCTTCCATTTGGCAACAGAGATTTAACACCAGAAAATAAGCTTGAAGGAATTCAAGGTCCTGTGAGGCTCCCAAATGAGTTTCCCAAATACCATCAAGCAGACATGAAAGGTTTTTTTTTTTTTTTTTTTGGGGGGGGGGGGAACCACCCCAAAAACCCCCTAACATCACCTCCCCTGTTCAAAGCCGCAAGTCTTCAAATGAATAAAAAAGAAGACTCACTTATGAAAGTGGAACTTGTCATCGTTATACCTAAAACTTGGTTGAAGTTGTCATTATGACCACAGTGTATGGCCTCTATCCAGGCTGGAATGATAACTTTGTGTAGCTTTGGCACATGTCATGAAATTAAGCTAGCTGAAAGATTCTCCTACCAGTCTTCAAGTTATATCTTTATTATAATATATTTAGAAAATGAAAAATGTAGAGTGTGGAAATAATGGAGTAATCAAAGTATTCTACCTGAAGAGAAACCTGGCAAAGAATGAGAATAGGCAGTTGTGATTTTTGTATCACTTAGGAAAGCCACCCGAAGTTATGATGGAAGAAAGGTATAACGTGTCTACTAAAAATGGTCCACAGAGGGGAACATTAACTGTGATGGTATAGAACTGCAGAAGAAAACAAATATTTGAATTTGAGGAGTTAGTGGATGGGCTAATAAGGGAATGAAAGTGGAATATTAATAGTGACGGTCCTACTGAAATCCTTGCCTTTGTACTTGTCCTTCCGACAGGGAATTACACTTCCATTTGTGTTCTGTCATCGTTACTGCAACACGGGAATGTGAATTTTAAAGGGGCTTTTAAAATAGTGTTTTGCAATTGAAGAGTTGAAAGAGCATCTACGTAAGAAATATGAACTGATCATAAAAACAAGTGATAAATGCTCAGCAGAGGACAGATTTGTAATAAAAACAATGCATTGAAATGGTTGCGTGAAGCACAGCATGCACGCAGCAAGGCGGCCATCTACACAAATGTGGCGTAAGCATGAGGAACTCTGAAATGAAAAACTACACTAAGAAACGCCAAACCGTACTAATTGGGGCTGCTGCTAATAAAATGACAGAGTTCTTTACCGATTTCTACGAATTAAAATAATATTTAAATGAAGTAAGAAAGAATGACAGAAAATCCTCGATAGGGTCAAAGCGCCTTGCAGTCGTGCTGGTTTGAGAATTAAATACATAAAGAAATAGATGCAGTAGGTTCAAGCAGGATGGGTTTGTTTTGCAGAGCTGAAGGCTGTGCCTAGGCTGGAGTGTAAGAGCTGGAAATGTGTGTGATGACGTAGGTGTGCAAGTGGAGGTGTGTGGAGCGGGTTGTCAAACACTTTGCTAATTGCCTTAGAGAAATATTTAAAAGACGGGATAGCAAGGAGACGGTATGTCATACTGATGGAGATACCAGTGCATCATTAACGTACATGTGAGTGTTAGCAATAATAAATGGAGGTTATCTGTGTACAAACACCATAAATCAGACTTTCCACGGGAGAACATTAGAAGCTGCTGAGGAAAAACATATTGCAGTTGGCACAGTTGAACATGGGATCATGTGTTGGCAAAGTCAAAATTACTAAAGATTTGTGGAAAGGTCATCAAATGTTCTGTTGCAGTGTGAGACCTTCCAACGTACAAAAGCGTGTTAGAGAGCTGATTCTCTATGTCCTTGGACATTAAAATCGTAAGAACACCACTCTTAAATTTACAACAGGAGTATTTAGCTTATACGTCAAGAAAACTTAATAGGAAATCCCAATTAGGAAAGCTACTAAGAATACCTTAAGGAGAAATAAGCACTACACCGGGCTGCCCTTGGAGGCTCTGCAATCCTTCTCTTTTGGGGATAAGGCCAGGAAAAGCCTTCTCCTACGTGCAGCTGCTAATGCTTTGTTGCACTAGGGCATGAGTTCTGCAAGGAAGATCTCTTACGGTTCTGTATTTCTGTGATATGAAAAGTGCTGAGCAGAGCCCAGCCTGAATGCTGCAAAGCTCCAGCTGTCTGTGGTAGGTTTGTATTTCCGTGGTTTCTGTGCAATGTTACGTCAGCACTTAAGGATGCTATACCTAATATTTTAGAGATGCTGGGTGGATTGGAAGCAGTACTGGATGATCCCCAGCTTGCTTCTGAAATTCTCGGCAACAAAAAGACATTCTCATATATAACAATGACCATAACCCAAAGGTACCCCGCCTTTCACATTGTTGTGCCTTGAATGGTACCTGAGCAGTTTTCTTATAAAAGTAAGAGCAAACAAGAGCATCCAATTGTACCTGGATTTCAGGACAGGACAGCTTTCTTTTGGCTTTAGGATATAAGCCAGGCCCAAACAGGGTGAAAAGCTAATATATAAAGGACTGTCCTAGAACATATTGATCTTTCCAGCTTGTCAGGATAGTTAAACAAACTCATTCTCCATTTGTCTAAAATAAATCTCATTCAAATTGTTCTTTGAGCACAGTGTGGAACGGCAACGGGATGACTGACAAGGTCTCGGAGGGGCATTCGGTGGAGAGTCTGAAGTACCCAGATGAGTACAGAAACACCGCCCGAGATGCAAACTTACTCACAGTTGAATCAAATATGAGACTTATGTTCAGAGTGCGGAAAAAGTCTTGGAAGTGTGATTGAGGTAGATGTGTGATATGAAGGAGAAAAGCCATATTTGGGTTTTTTGTCTGGGATTTTAAGATAATATTTTCAGTGAAAAGATGTGGTGATATAGTTGAACTCTGTGCCCTCCTTCTGTTGCAATTTTTTTTTCTTAGCAATTATAGCACTGTCCCTCAAACCAGAGAGCATCCTAAAGGAAGGGATGTGATAACATTTGCAGCTGTAGATGGTGTAAACCCCTAGGACAGTGCAAGGTGGGATTAGCTGAGAAGGTGGGAAGAAGAGTAGAGTTCACTGAGGAGCAGGGAAAAATAACTCAGGAAATGCTGGATTAATCTTTCGACCTATGTTCCTCTGGTTTCTTTGCGTCTTCGCTATATGTAACCAATCTGCAATCAGCTCCTCTGCTTGGACCATTTATCCTGGTCAGCAGCCAAAAAAGCTCTGAGCACCCGCTCAGTAATATCCCAACTAATATTTTCACAGTTGGATAAACTGTGCCGCATGAAAACCTTCATCGTACCTTTCATAAACGCTTGCTATTTTCTGTCTTAACCAGGTACTGCTTGTTCCTTCACTCTGTCCGGGATGCCTGTGGCTTATAAGCTATGCAGACATTTACCAGTACGTGGCAAAGAGGACTATTGATTAAATCTGTCTTGGAAGATGAGGGAAATGTAGACTGAGTGTCAAAGGCTAAGAGGAATTTAATTAAAATTTTCTATTCTGCAATTTACTTAGATTTTTTTTTTTAAGGCGCAAATATAAGGCTCCCTTTTCCTATAAAGACCTTGTTCTGCCTCGACGAAAACAGAGAGATCATCCCTACTGCTCTCAGTCTTAAGTAGAGTGACAAAATGAAATCCATATATCCTCATGACAGGAAAGACAGCACAGCCACTACGTTGAGAAAGCATGCGTTAACCGCACCACCAGCTGAAATAGCTTCTCCTGGCATTGCTTAATGAAGACGACAGAGGTAATTCTTAAAAGGCAAATGCATTTGAGGATCTGATCTAATTAATCTGGTGTGCTTGCTTTATCATCCAGTGATCTCATACCACTCTTGACTGACGGGATAGGTCGTTACTGCCCTGCGCTACCATTACATTTATATCTCTGTCTCGAACACGGCTGACGACTGGATGTAAGACCAGCGCCACCAAACCTGACATCCCTGCACTTTTCAAATGCCCACGGCTTTTAATGGGAATTTGTTACTGAAAGAACAAGGCCAAGAAAAGTCTCAGCCAAAACCAGCTGAGTCAGAACCACCAAAATTTCTGAACTGCCTCCTATTTGCATTTGAATGTATTATTCTCAGTTATTTATGAACACAGTTCATATTGTTTAAACACATGAGTGCCCCCAGAAATCAGATATAATTACTTGCAACTCAGAAACTTATGGATTCAGATACCAACAGAGTACATCTCTATTTGATGAGCTTTCTGATACTGGGAGTTATATACGTTTATGGTCCTATGTCACTCAACCAGTTTCATAAATCATCTTCCTTTATTTCACTTACGCCTGTGAACACTGTTTCTAGACCTGGATCCATGATTCAGCTGGAATTAGAAATCATAGTCACAAAAAAGAGTGCCATAGTTTTGTACAGACCTCTGCTGTTTCTTTTCATCCCAAGAAAAGGGGTTGGCCCAGAACACATTCTGTGATCTGAATGATTTCACCGGTAACCAGAGGAAAACAGAGTTTCCAGTAGCCAGTCTTTAATGGGATGGGAATTGCATGGGTAGGTAGAATCCTGCCTCTATCATCATCTTCTATACACCAAAGTACAAAACAGACGCTGATTTCATTTTGGAGGGAATCAACTTCAAACAGAAGGCAGTATGTTGAAAACCTTTAAACAAAAAAGTCTTAATCTTTACTAAAGAGGTATGTGAAGGAATACATTGCTATTCCAAAATCTGGTCTGTCATGCGTTGCTGAATGCTCTTTGTTTATATATGGAATTTTATACTGCTTAAATGTGACATTGGGCTGAATTTATTTACAATACTGAAGCAAAATTAAGGTCTGTTGTTTGAAGAAGAGATTGCTTGGTAAGAAAGCAGGGTTGGTTTATGGTAATATGAATTAAATAATGATTCGGATGAAATGTGGACAGCTGCTTACAGTTAAACTCTGAAAAAAGAATACAGGTTAACAAATGAACTGAGATTACTCTGCATAAAAAAAGCATAGCTTGATATTTATCCTAGGTTTGTTCATTGATATTCATGTTTATTCAAGCACTTGCTTGAGTAAGCAGTAATAATACAAACACCCCGGTCAAAGAAAAATGTACGTGTTTTTCCTCTAAAAGATCGTTGCCAAGAGCAAGAAAATGCAATCTTCCCTGCTTTTTTGCATTACGCCTGTCAAGCGCAGATTTTGTTTGCTTACTGAGGTGAAATCTCTCTTTAAACAAATCTGTCATCACCAAGGCAATGGCTTCCCTCAGGGGAAAATGGGGTGAGTAGATACAAATTTGATAAGAAATAAGAGTTATGCCATAAATATTAGCAGAGGTAATTATTGTTGGAAGAGATGCTGGGCATCTTCTCGATTGCTGCTACCTTCTGCCTTTGGTTCCGTGCCACACTAATCCAGAGTTGGAATGATACTAATTTTAATTTCCGTTTTGTTTTTACCTGGAATCCTCACCTAGCGAACCATGGTTGCATGAATGAAAGAAAATTTTCTGATTTTCTTAAATACATAAATATATGTATTTTTTTTCCTCAAATCAATAATGTATAATGCTAGATAGGTACCCAAGCATCCTGTTAGACTACTTTCCTAAGGCTTCTTTCCAGTTCTCCCTATCCTACCATGATTTGAAGTGCATGCAATTTTAAATGAAGATTTTGCAAAAAAATTTACCACTGTTTTGTTAAATTGATGTATGGTGTATATATAAGCAGATCATAGAATCATAGAATGTTTTGTGTTGGAAGGAACCCCTAGAGGTCATCTAGTCTAATCCCCGGTTGGCAAGTTTGAGGAGGCTGTGGAGGAGTTCTGCTCCATCTTGCTCAGATACATTAACAACTATTCCTCTGATGACCCAGGCTACAGCCGGAACCCAGCGCTGTGTAAGGAATAATAGTAAACGACAAGGAAGTATAACATATACCATGAAAAAAAAAGCCTAATAGCAGAGGTCTCTAATCTTAGCTGGCAGAAGCAAGACAATCCCCAGTGCATCCAAGCTGAATCGAGAGACAGTGGAGCTTGATATACTTCATAGCGCTGAGGATTCACCTCTGGAGCAGCTCAGAGAGGAAATCTCCATGGTCAGGACATAGGCGGCCACAGCCTGGCCAGACCTTACTGAGACACTTGCGTTAATTTAAGACTGTTGCCTACCAACGCGTTCTTCAAAACAAAGCCAGTCAGGTACTACCAAGTTCTTTAAATCACCTACTTTTTACCCTCCTCTGAAACACCAACTTGTTTATTTGAAGTAATAGAATTCATAGAAAGTGATCTTAAAAGGTTTAATAACAACATAGAAATATGTTTTGTCCAAAATAACTGTTTGGAGATTTTATACAGTTAAGATCATAGAAACAAGCTGTAATTGCTGGGATCCACATGATAGCATAGGCATGTTTTTGTGGTTGGGGCATAACTGAAGATTTCAATTTTAAAAGGCTCAGCATGCTGTTTTGGGTTTTTAGAAATGACAAATTACAAAACTGCAGGTATTATATTTCCATCCAAATCTTTTTATATATCCGTAAACTCTTTCATTCGGGATTGGCAATACCATAACAAAAAGGAAAAAAAAGACAACAGAAGTTGTGCATTCTGCACAAAAGAGGGGACCTGAGCCAATGCCTTGTGTTGTCTCTCTATATCCATGCATGACATTCAATGGCAATTTCTGATTGCATTAATCACCGGACGATGAAAGAGGTGCAATTCTCTCCATGCCAGTGGAAGGAGAATCCCTCTCTTCACAAACTGTTTCATGTTGAAGTTTTCTAATGGAAGTTATGCCACTCACATTATTTTTGCCCATTCTCTGAATGTTTTAGGTAATTTTAGTTGAGACCCGAAGGGTTTGAGCATCCTTATAAATCTAGTCCTGAACGGAGGTCCAAAATCAAGTGTGTTAACCCAGAAAGGCACTGGGGGTATTGAGTGGTGCTGCTGTGACCCTGGGTCCCTTTCTGCTTCTCAGTTCCTCCTACAGAACCTGCTCAGGCTGCAGATAAGGCAAAACACGCACTTCTGCAAGCAGCCCTGCTTCCTAGCACACGGGGTAAAGACGGAGGCAAACGCTCCACAGGAACCATTATATGAGAAAAATTTCCTCTAGCTTGAAGCACTTCATCATCGTGAATGGGGAGCAGGCATTATCCAACTGACATAAGTAACAGTTTGATATGTAAGGGCTGGTTAAAAGAGCCTTAACGCCAATGGAAGAAATGGCAATTAGGTCGCGTTCGAAAGAGAAACGCCAGAGTCTTGAGCTGCCTATGCTGACACAGCAGCACCGATACCCCCTCGGGCTAACATCCAAGTATCTGACCAGCTTGCTGTGTAGGTTCTTGAGTTTTGCCGTGACTACGTAGTCCGTAATGCTCAGGTCACTGTGGCTGGGTTTTTGCCTCCCATCTTCTGTAACAGCGTTCTTCTCAGATGACTTCCAGCAAGAGAAATGGTAGGACAGAGGTAAGCACGAATGCACCATGCTGAAAAATATTCTGTAATAAAAGCATTGGAGTCCTGTACTCGTTAAAGATGTTGTGCTGACTCTGCTACTCTGGGCAACAGCTGGAATAAAAACACTAGTTTTGCACAAATAGGAGAAAAGTGATTGTGACAGATGAAAATAGTAGAGCATTCTGGAGAAAAATGTGAGATTTTGGAAATTTTCTTGCCCTTCCAAATGCCCTGGACAAGGAATGAAGGGAATACCCGGCACTGACCGGCCCATAGACCTAAGCGCGTCTTGCCATCCCCCGTTTCCTGGATGCTGTGGTTTGATGGGGGCCGATTCCGCTGCAGCCCCTCTGCCTTCTGGAAGGGAGCACGTGTGCTACAGAGCTGAGTACTGCTCAGACAATCCACCTCCCGGGCGAACCGATGCCTGCCTGCTCTTGGAATGCCTGGCTTGGTTTCGTTGAAGGAACAGAAGCCAAGAAGTTATGGCTGGCATTCTCTGAAATCTTTCCCCTGTTTGTCCACAAAACTGGGAGTTTGCTTTTTACTTCGGCTTCACAGCACAGGAACGTTTATTTCAGCTTCACTACTTTCTCACAGTAACAGGAGGTATAGAAACTGGTTTTCAGTGGATTGGTAGACAAAACAGGGTTCTTTATTAATATCGTATGGTTAATGGCAGGCAATTTCTCAGCTTTAAGTAATTCTGTTGGTGGAACATCTGTGCTGAGGGCAACAGCTCTAACAGGGACGTTATCAGCGCGCGGTTGTACCGTCCAAGCTCACGAAGAATTATTTGGAAAGCCTGTTCACCAAATATATCACCCCGAGTGAGGTCCTTCGTTGAAAAACGCTTCCAGCTACTATAAGAGTATTCAAATAAAATAAAGTTCTTTTATGTGTCAGGGAAATATCTGGAGCCCAACCATGAATGGCTGGAAAGAGAGAACAGCATATTTCCAGTGTGGGGA
>NW_009269998.1:3409323-3421241 GCF_000687185.1 Egretta garzetta
AGAGTGAACAGCATATTACCAGTGTCGGATATCAAGGATCCAACTTTAAGTAAATGCTCTTTCTATATACAGAAGAGTCCAAGCTTTGTATAAGAGTTAAATATTCAAAAGTTTGATCCCAGTGCCTTTACTGGGGTGTTAAATATACTTGATAGCATCAGAAGAATTGTATATCACATATTGTGGAATAAATAGAAGAGCGAGCTAGTATTTTTCTGACTCAAAATATGAAACCAGATTCCAGGGCAGATTCTGACTTTTACAAGGAGGTTGACTGTGAATGGAAGAAAAGGAGCCATGCCAGAGCAGGGTTCCCAGGAGAGCTGTAGCTGAGTCAAGTTTCTTTTTCTAGAGACCATGGAATTAAGAGGGTGAACAGAGGTGCACAAGATCTGGTCACCCCTCCACCCTAAGGCATCGCACTGCGCACAAATTTTCCTCCGTCCTGGGTTTCAGTTTGAGCTAATTACCCAAATTGTCCTTCTGTACAGCCCATTTTAGTGTGGGATGGAAGGAATTTGTAAATGCTGGATGTGATATTCATTGTTTTAATAAAAGTTTCAAGTAGAGATAAAAGTTCTGTTTGCTTTGGAAAGCAGCCACAAGCAAAGTTTATTTGCTACTTCAGTGCCAAGTCGAACTGCAAATACAGACGGCGATTCTCTTTGCCCTGACCGCAAAGCACATAAACCCACGAGCCAGCGAGGGAAAGTCCCTCTTTGTGAAAATGAAGGTGAATGTTTCAATTTATGCAGTCCATACGCATTTTCTTGTGTTTGCAATATACAGTTGTCCTCCAGGATTTTAGAAATATTTTAGTATCATGAAACGTTTAAAGGCTGGAACGTGTCCAACCGCTGGGGACAAAGGTGTCACTGCCATCTGCAGCTTTGGCCTATGGTTCTTTATAGGCTTGAATATAACTGTCCTTCTCCGTTAGCGTTTCCATCCCTCCTGTGGGCTAACTGACCCAGGGCCTCTGTGCTGAGGCACCCCAGTGAGTTTAGAATTGAAGACATTTAAGTCAGAGGTAGGAAACGGAGGGTTGGGGTTTTTTTCAGCGTGTTGATAACCAATTACGAATGTCCTCTCCCATCTTTCTCTGACGAAAAGGGCAGTGATGCGGCCCAGCTTGCGTCCTCTCAGGCAGCTCATTTCTATGCAGGATTTTGATACGCTGTGGAAAATACTTGGTGTGCTCTCTTTGCATTTAATTACTTCGATCCCGCAAATCTCTGATTTCACTTGATGTATGCTTTTGCGAATCTTCCATCGGCTTCGTTTTTCAAGAAAGATTCTTACTCTCTGGCATGGATGTGTGCTTCCAGGGTTGGTAACAGCACGGTCTTTGTAAACGTAACATCCAGCCTTTCTCTTACAAACAGATTTGGTTTTGTCAAAAGCATAAACCTATATAGAAACACATCATCCACTGTATTTAATAGCAGTGGTAAAAGTGTAAAATATTTAATGCAAATACGTGATGTTGGCCTTGTATAAAGTTCATCTGATGGTTGGGACTTCTTGTTGCTTGTCATTTCAGAGTCACTTCTGGAAGCATCAATATCTTTCAGAATAGCTTTAGTTTTGGCAAAAGTGATGTATTTTACTTGTAAATACGTTCTGGTTTAACCTGCAAAACTGTAAGTGAGAGCGCATGTATGCATAAGGAAAAGGTTTTGCCTACTGGCATTTATTTTCCATTACAGCTTTCCGTAGAGATTGTGCATCTACCTAGAAAGATTGTAGAGACCTTTCCAGTTTCTACCCAGTTACTGGAATGTTTTCTTGCCTAAAGGTCCCTAAAGCAATGTATAATGAAGGAAAACTCCAAGCGCCGTTTCACAGGGTATTTCACGAGGGAAATGCCATGACAGCCGCGACGTCCGAGGGGTCCTTTGGTAGGAGACTTCACGTGAGCAACTCCTCATTCTCCGCTGCAGAGAGAGGGGTTGCGCAGCTTATTTCAGTGATACCATATTCCTTTTCAAGCTCCTTTCTTCTGGGTGCAGCGTGGGGCCGTATGTGTTTATACAACACCCGCCTGCAAAATCCTATGGTATAGAAGTAGGTAATCTATTGGACAAGAAGGATTTCAAATATTTGTCAAAATAAAATAATTATTATGCTGATATTAGAAAGTGCATTGAGGAATGTTACGTGCTTGATAAGAGAAATATCTGTATTGATTTTCTTACACTAATCCACAAATCAGTAAGTATGTGATCTAGAATTTTACCACCGAAAATCTTCCTGAAATGTGCTTTGCCCTGTAGTATCTGCTCTGTGGTTAGGAATTTTTGCCTTATTTTGTGTCCCATCGCCTCTCACACCGACCTCAGTGGTGCAGACCAGATTTCAGCGTAAGCAGCCAGTGACTGATCGTGAAGGAGTTTGTCTGGGATATTTCTCCAGATTTTTGAGGTTTCCTTTCCTAAACATTAAGACAAGCTTTAACTTTGGAAAAGGTCCATAAACCAACGGACCGAAAGTTTACAGATGAATGTAAATGACTTCTGAATTTTTACCATTTCAGCCTGGTCGTTTCTTTGGTGGTGGGTTTTTTGTTGATTTTTTTTTTTCCCCTAAAACAATGACATGGTCTGTCAAAAGAAGTGTTTGAAACAGCACATGCCATTATTTTTGGAAATCCATGGGATTCTTTACCACAATTAAAAGTCACAGAAACAAGTCTGTTCTGACGAGCGCTTTCATTTTCTACAAACTGGAGTTTTCCAATAAAAAAATGGGGTTTTTTTTGCAAAAGTTTCTGTATGCCCTCCCAGCGTGAGATGCACCATCTTCTCCACTGGTCCTCACCACTTGTTAGCAAAATCAACTGTAGCCATAGTAAAGACTGTGTTAAAGATGAAAGTTGAAATTACTTGCGCTTTATATTGCATTTTATGATTCCCGGTTTTATGCTTTATCAGCTGTTACATTTTCTTGAGTACGCCAGCACACAGATTTTCATTTAATGTTAAATATAATAAATGGTATGGGCTTCTGCTTCTGAAGATTGAATGGGAAATATTTCGATGGTCCTTCCTGTCTTGCTGAGTGTGAGGTTGTGCAGCTGTAAGAAAAGCCAGAAAAGGTTTAATTCATAACATTTGTGCATTTTTTTCATAGAATTTTGCAGATGTTCCTTTCTGGTGTGGCTTTTTTATTTGGCTTTGCCTCTGCTTTGTTCTCATATTTCAAATTTCAGTATGAAGTAATAAATGACTGTGGTACAGGGAGGATTTACAGATGGATCATGATTTCTCTTTTCTTTTTCCATACTGTTTTGGACAAGTCCTATTGCATTTAACTTCTGACAAAACTCTTTAAAAATACAAAGATCATTAAGACTTTATTGGTACACATTCCACAAAAGCTGAGGTGAAAAATGTAAGCTACTGATAACAAGAAAAATTGGTGGATTTTTTTTTTTTGAAGAGTCAGGAGCACGGAAAATGGCCAGCAAATTTCTAAGGAACTGTGATGAGCAGATTGCCTTGGAGGGCAATGCTTAAAACGTTGAGTTACGTTGTGCGCCCCGTTGCCTCTGTTCAAAGTATTACACACTTCTCAGGTTTTCTGAAATGAGACATTCACTGGGATTAGGTGGTCAGAGGCTGCTAAATTCTCTGGCCCCCCCTGCAGGCATGCGGAGCCCAAGGAACAACGCAGATGTCGCGCTGTGTCTACCCTGGGACAAAATGGGGAGGGGGAAAAGGGCCTCCATGGCGGCGTACAAACCCACCTACGCTCCGCGTGTCAGGAGCGTGTTAACTCGGTGCTGGTGGGTGGGAGGAGGGAACCCGCCGGCAGATTTCCCGACAGCAAGCCCTCCTGGGTGGGAGCAAGGGCAGCAGCAGCGACAAACTGGGATCCCTATCCGTGGGTGGCACGGGGCGCCCGGGGCTGCGCTACCTGACCTGGGAAGGGACCGAGCCCGCGTGCGTTCCAGGCGCTCAGCAAGGCCAAATGACGGACGCGGTGAGAGCACGGGCTTTCCTCGTGAGGGTGGCTAAATACTCCGTGGAATAGGGTACCGTCCGCTCCTGGCTTTGTGCCAGACCTATAGACGCCTACAGATGTAAGATGACTTCAATATTCTTTAAATAAGTATGATTTTCTCTCGAAGCTATACAGAAGATCTCTCTCCTCTTTTTCTCTCTTCCTCACACATATACAAGCACGCTGCTGCTTTCCTCCCCTGGAGTGATACCAGGAGACAGCTGCAAACAATATCTAGGATTTGGAGTAAACGGGACTTGCACAGGTAATGAGATAACACTAGCGCAACGTAAGGTTTGGTAAAAAAAAATACCCTGCACGTTGAGTTCTGAGAAGAATAAATTTTGTGTTAAAAGGGAAAAATATGATGAAGAGTTAAAAGCAGCACACGATAGTGTCGGTTACTGAGCTGTTGATTTTTCCTGCAGAAAGTCTATCCCATAGGAATGTGTCATACAATTATAAGGATCTACAGAGCATGGAGTGTTTTTTAAAACTCTAGTTGGCTATTTTTTTCTCTTGGAGAAATTTCGCCTTGCTGGGTATGAGAGCCGCAGGTTCTTACCCCCTCTTTTTCCAGAAAGTGGACTGTGTTGGCTCGTATTAACAAGCACCCCTTTATACCTTTCCTTCAGAGAGCACAAGGATTCTTTTGAGCTCTGTAACGAAGGTTTGTTCTTCCTGCAGTGTACACACGGGGCTGAGCTCTGCCCTGGCGCGCAGCACTGCGACCCCATTCAACAAGTTCAGGGGGGTTACGTGGGGATAACTGAATCTGACCTCCTGGCTGCCGTTATAATAAACAGAAATAGCTTTTTCTTTCCTTATGTGCTTCATAAAGGTCCATTTTCATCGAGTTTTATTAAAGCTACATCTTAGGAACTTAGTTCATCTTCTGACCATACCAGTAGGGAATCTTAAAAGCGAGTTGTTGATGTGGAGCAATGATATTTAATCAGATATTCTGGAGTACCGCAGCAACAAACTGCTTTTCCTTTGGTAACGTGGAAATGGGACTGCGGGAGAGTCCAGAAAAGCCCACAGCACTCGCCCTTCTTCACGCGTACCCCATGGGCTGGCCCTGGCCTCTCGCTAGGAACCGGAGAGATTTCCTGGTCTGTGAGATGTTCCTGAGCCAGCAAGAGAGAGAGGAAATTTGAAAGTAAGAACTTCAGGCAAAATGCATCCCTAAAAGATATAAGTTGATCTTTTTTTACAATTTGACTGTTCTATTTTTTTACAGTACATTTTCTGTAAATACCTGTATCTTCCCCAGTGCATACAGCTGTGTACGCACCCAGAGAGGGATTCACTGGGAGATGTGTGAAGCAAAACATGACCAGCAGCAAGGATGGATCTTCTGTCATCATCAGCTTTGTGCCCCAGCACAATTTTTGAAATAACTGTTGCCTTTCTGAGTCACTTGGCACAACAGGAGCTGTTATACTTCAAAACGCTTTTTTTAGCCCAAATCATACCCGGTCCCTTGCTCTTCTCTCTCTCCCCCTCCTCCTTCAACCTCATGCTACCGAGTGGTTTCAGCTTGCACACGTTTCAGTTTATGATTTATTAAAGCTGTTCCTAGTTCCTGAATATCTCTAGATTCTCCTTTCAGAGGAAAGTTCTGATAAGCCCTTACAAAGACAGCTGGAAGTTACTTACACCGGCTCCATTAAAATCCAGCTGCAAATAAAATGCATCACTTCTCACTGCAAACAGGTACCCTTCTATACTGGAAAGAGATGGTCACGTGCAGTACCCACATAACCAAGGTCTAGTAAGAAAACAAATCTTTCATTTATTTTTGCTATTTCCATGCAGATATCAAATTGTGTGCTCTGTGGGTCTTAACTGCACCTCCTTAGGGGGCAATCGAGTACCGGGGGGATTATTCCTATGCAAAGGAACAGCCCAAGAACTGTAGTCACTCCAAAATGCGCTCTTAATAATTTTCTCTGGTAAGGTCAGCAGTGTATTAGGAACTACAGAGGTGGAAGGGAAAGTGTGGGATAACAGAAAGAAAAAAAGGTTCATTCAACATGTAAACTGAACGGTTAAGCAGGCATTGACCCTGCTATGATTTGTGGACTTTTTTTTTTCCAATTTAAAAATTATTCTTTAGTTGTCTCTCTACTTCTCCACTAATTATCAGCTTTGCTGAAGGGTACGCCAGGGAGGAACGATCTTCATGGTTAACTCTTAAGAACTGGCCACCGCACAGAAAAGAAAACCAACCCCCCTGGCTAGCCTGAGCTGAAGTGGCAAACATTGTGTAGAGGCTGCCAAAAGAGATGGGACCAGAAAGGGGCAAGATGAATAGAGGCAATGACGGATAGATGAGAGGGAGCTATTCACGGCTCTGAAAGGATGATGAAATCTCAGCTGGATGGGAGACAGGCAGAGCCTGGGAGGAGGAAGCCATTAGACAAGTAAACATCACAAATTTACAGGTGTCCTGTGTTCCACTGCATGACTTTGTCATGTGAATCCCCAGCACGTCTTTTCAGAATCTGAAGAGAATTTCGTCAGATCCTGCTTGTAACTGATATGGAGGCTGTGGAAATAAAGTGCATATGGTGGCAAAAGTTGCATCTTTGAACTTGAGTGTAGTTTTATCGTAAGTGCTTGGTTTTATCATTTTTGTCATTTTGGTGAAGACCACATTGAATCTTTAATGATGGGATTCCTTACATTCATTTTCTTTCTTGACATCAACACTTAGATGTCATGTGCCTTTCCATCTCTACCAACACTGCTGTACATAGGCCTAGGCAAAGGGAGATCAATTCTTCTTCGATTCTTTTTTCCAATCTGTTAAAAGTATCCAATTATTCGGTATCGCCATTCGTTTGGTTTGGTTTAGTCTTTGTAGTGGGTGATCTCTACTGAACCACTTTATTTTGCGGTGAGGCCATCCAGATGAGTATTACAGGCTGTCTAACATTTGGGATTCTACAAACATTCACTACCTGGAGCTGTGCGAGTTGCTCAGACAGCTTTCCAGACCCACACAGACAAAAGTCCCATTGAAATGAATAGCTCTATTCATTTGCGAAAGGAGGGAAAGGACCGAGCAAAATTTTAAAAGGGCTCTCAGTGCAGTTATATAGTTCCTACAGAAGTCACCAGCTTTAGTTGTAGAACAAACCTTGCTATCCTAATCGTTACAGTGCTTTGGCCATTTCTTAATTGCTCCCTTTGGACTTCTTTATGCTCCTGTCTGGGATCTTTTTTAAGTGTCTCCCTTACTAAAACACTGCCAGCACATGGCAGAAAAAGCGAAGAACGGGTCCAGGCTTCTAAACCCCTACGTACACGAGGAACTGTAGTAACAGAAATAATCCCAGAAAAGTAAATGGGATTCACAAGCAAGTAAAATTACCTACACGCGTGTTCGTAGGATTAGACCCAAGACATTCATTAGGAGCTATAAGGTTTTATAGTTTTTGCTTCTTGCAGGCTTTGAATTTTTAGCTAGAAGGGCTGGTTTGGCACCTCTGGAACCACAGTGACTAAAATAAGGGAAGAAATACGGGCAACAGCAGCAGTTGCTATAACATACTAATTTGGTGCGGTTGCAAAAACCGTAACGTTGTCACTAGCATTCCTCAGTCTCAACCAAGTGAAACTTCACCACCTTTTTTTGCAAACTGAGATTTTGTTGTAAATAGGTGGCATTTCATTCCTTTGAACAAGTAGCAAACCTGTATGCATCTGTCCTATGGGAAATTTACCCACTAACTGAAAAAATACTCCCTTTCCCAATTCTTTGTTTCCATTTGCACAAAGTGTTGGGGCACAATCAAAAGGGGAATTTTTTTTTCATTTAGAAAAGCATAAATCGACATATTACTAAAGAATAATGTCTGTTGCCCTGACATAGATCCACCTTAGCCACAAGAGCCAAAGGATACATCCCAGTAAAGTATATTCAAATCTGGCCAGTGTGATGGGTTTCTGGAGAGTGAGTCTTATTACTCTCTTTAGGTTTCCTGTGCTGTTGCTTCGTACTCATCATCTCCTTGACAACTCTTGCCTTCCCCTGGCTAGGGTCTTTCCCGTTCCATTCGAAGGTGTTGCTGCCAAAATCATCACCATAATCTTTGATTCTAAACACTTTTCCCTTCAGCATCTTGAACCCATTTATTGACTTCCTACCTACTCCCCACATCGTTCTCCTTGTTTTTACCTTCAAGATGCTGCACAAAACAGAATTTGCTTTGGCCTACACCCTCTTTTTCTTCCACTTCCTTTTCTGTTCCTTAATATCTCTCATTACTGCTCCCTTTGCCTACCCCTCCCTCTCTTAGCCTTTTTGCTTACCACCCCTGTCTCTTGGAAATGCAATGAAAAACAGAGGGAAGAAAACATGAGTGCCAGTATACAGTTGTCTCTCTCCTTTTTAAACTCAATTCTTTTTACAGTCTTCCTAAGGAAAGCTGATGTTGTCACTCTTCGCCCTCTAGTAACTGAACTTCCCATTGGACAGAGCCAGACTCTTCTCAGTGGTGCCCAGCGCCAGGACAAGGGGCCATGGGCACAGACTGAAGCAGAAGAGGTTCCAGGTGAACAGGAGGAAGAACTTGTTGACTTGGAGGGAGCCTGAGCCCTGGCCCAGGCTGCCCAGGGGGGCTGTGGAGTCTCCTTCTCTGGAGATCTTCAACCCCCTCCTGGATGCTGTCCTGTGCCCCCTGCTCTGGGTGAGCCTGCTTGGGCAGGGGGGTGGCACTGGGTGAGCTCCCGAGGGCCCTTCCAACCCCGGCCATGCTGGGATTCTGGGATTTTTTGTCTGGCCTGCGTGAACTCAGTTGTAGGATCTTTGGGACCTTTGCTTTAACGTTCCGAATAGCTCTGGGTGTATTTATGACACCACAGAGATCTTGGAGGTATAGGCAGTGAACGTGACAGACTAGAGAAACACCAGTGTTAACCTTCAGCAGGTGATCACCTTGATCTCATTGCCCAAGCCATCGCTGCAAGGCGACAGTGAGCCTGGCCTGCCTTCCCTTCACATCAACACGTATCAGGCAGATTTCCAGTAAGATGACTGAAGAGATGCTGGGGATGCTGGTTAGGGGAAAGGCAGTCTGTGGTTGTACCCCCTGTTCCAGGCACAGACGGTCTCGTAGGAGAGCTTATGCCCTGCTGCTGCTTCATGCCCCCGCCAGCCAAGATCACCTCCCTTCCACCAGGTGTTCAACTGCCTGCTTAACCAGTTTGGTTTGGGCACGGGTTGCAAGCCCTTTTGTGATTTCTGTGTCAGCCGGACTGGGTGTGACCACATCTTTGGTACAATACCTCGGAGATCTGTTACTTTTACTAGTGTTTCACTGTTTTACATTATATTTCGAGGGGAGAGGTTAGCTCTGTGCACCATAATCACAACTAACCGGTTTTGTTTGGCTTGTTGAGCCAGCTTGACAAGGTAGAAAATACATACAGCAAATTTTAACATCTGTCTGTTTTTCCCTGTGTCAGACCAACTTTGTGTTCCTTCACTTCTGAAGTAAATAGGAATTAGCAGCAGGGCCATAGCTTGTACTGAGACAGAATTTCCAAACATAAAAAAAAAGATCAATTCCAGGAAATTTAGACCTTTGGTAGCACTACCCTGGTGAGTGGAAGACTCTAGCAGAGGGTGATAATGCGTAGCTGGGACTGATCACTGAATGTTGCTCTCTCCAGCCAGCACAGCTGTTTATGGAGCCCCCTACAGCTGCGTTGGCTGTTTAGAGAACATCCTCCAGCAGCTATACCTTTATATCAGGAGCACCTTTTGGCCTGGTACTGGTAAGTGTAGTGCAGCCGTGTGTGACTGTTCAGCAAAGCACTGGTACCTTTAAATGAGTCAGATAAATATTTGCTGATGTCTTTAAAGAAGTCAGCAAATTAACTCCCTTTATACAAGCCTAGACGCTTCGGGGCGAGACCACATAAAGAACTTTAATTTTGCCAAGACGGCAATTTTTGGCAAACTTTATTGTAATGTCATAGAATCATCATAGAATCATGGAATGGTTTGGGTGGGAAGGAACCCCCAGAGGTCACCCAGCCCAACCCCCCTGCAGGAGCAGGGACACCTTGAACCACATCAGGTTGCTCACAGCCCCGGCCAACCTGGCCTGGAATGTTCCCAGGGATGGGGCCTCCACCCCCTCTCGGGGCAACCCCTGCCAGGGTTTCACCACCCTCACTGTAAGGAATTTCTTCCTTAGATCCAGCCTAACCCTCCCCTGCTTCAGTTTAAAGCCATCCCCCCTTGTCCTGTCCCAGCTGGCCCTGCTAAAAGGCTTGTCCCCCCTTTCCTCTGGGCCCCCTTTAAGCCCTGACCGGCCGCACTCAGCTCTGCCCGCGGCCTTCTCTTCTCCAGGCTGAACAAGCCCAATGTTATCAATCTTATCAATTATCAGTATTATCAATATAACTAAATGGCAACTGACCAAATCATCTAAGGTCATGCACAGGCCATTCTTGTTTTATTGATGAAGACTTCAGTGTTTCTAGGCTACGTTTATGACGAGATGTAAGGATTTCTGCTCATTTCTTCAGAACTTCCAGACTGAAATCCATTGGTATTAGACACAGGGCCTTCAGTGAGGCCAAGACTTTACCCACAGTAGGCAATGAAGTTGAAGCCACTGGCAGATTAAATATAACTCTCACTGTTTTGCACAAGCTTTCTTTCATTTATAGTTTAATTATTACCATTCCAGAGCAGGGATTCTAGATGGACCAATAGGTCTGATGCTAGGTGTCTTGAACCAGAATCATATTTAAAGCATTTCTTTTAATGGATGATCGATATAAGTGTCTCAGCATGTGCTCAACATACTCTTCAATGTTATAAAAGCAATTTCTACCTGGTTTGTGGATCATAGAGTTTTCATGTGTAGTAACAGGATGCTGGGGCCAAATAAATTACTTTAACAACTTCCAAGTTCTGCCTCTTCAAACCAGCAAACATAGGTTTGAAATGCACGTTATATAATTTTAAAAAGGTTTTAGAATAAATCTTTGAGAAAGTAACTCTTTTATCTGTCCCTTGAATTTCTCTTGTGCAGAGGCTGATCCAGGAAAGGCAATCCTGCATAAAGGAATTCTAAGAAATTAAAAAGGCCTCTATGTAATGTTTGGGTACCAGGTGTCAGCAATATATTTTCCATGATTCGCTTTGGGGGAAAAAAGAAAAAGATACTTAAAGCAAGGCAGATGAGAAGAATAATGTGATTCAAAGGCATTATTGGACATGGGGTTTTTTTAGTGGACTTAATATTACCTGAAAATGTCCAGCTAACTAAATATAGCTGCTGAGGCAGTACAATGTGTGAAAGATATGAAGAGGAACTTTGGTTGAAGATATTCTTTCCCCATATATTTGGGTGCTAAAGCACCCAAGTAACTTGGAACACTGCGC
Organism: Egretta garzetta; assembly: GCF_000687185.1. Taxonomy (NCBI): domain Eukaryota; kingdom Metazoa; phylum Chordata; class Aves; order Pelecaniformes; family Ardeidae; genus Egretta; species Egretta garzetta. The sequence goes on from NW_009269998.1 coordinate 3,420,743, forward strand.
TTTTTGATTTTCTTTATGTGTACACCGCTTGTTTGACGAAAGGTCTGAAAGGTTCCAGAATTTCCAGAATCTTCTTACTGTTAGTAGTGGTATTTTTGCCGTAGCTGTTAGAAACAACATATGAATCCTATCCTTATGGCACTGAGTCTCGGAAAAGAAAGGAAAGGTACCACTTCAGTTTGCTAGTACGCAAATTTCCCAGGCTCAGAGTGATAATATTGTCTGGTGCTTAGACTTAACAACAAAAACTATAAAGCACTGATAACAAAAAAAATCAGTATTAGCAATGAGAACATAATTGATTCAGGTTACTACTGACTTCAGAAGAATGGCAGAGAAAGAAAATAATCGAATCTTGCATACCAAGTGTGAATTGCGTGCCTTTGGGCTTCCTCTCTTGAAAGCAGTTCTTTGCTAGTCTACATCTCCTCCATGAGGAGACTTCCCCTTTTTTAAATTGCTTTTATTTTTCCCTTCCCTTCCCTTCCCTTCCCTTCCC
>NW_009269998.1:3421380-3447523 GCF_000687185.1 Egretta garzetta
CTAAATATGGCCACATTCGTAGAATGTATTTTCCATTTGAGCAGCTCCTCTAAGCTGCGGAGAGTGGGGGACTGCTTTGCAAAGTCTGTTTCCACTCAAGGATTCCAGCCTCTAGTTTTGCAAAGCCTTCTGGGAATACATTTTCCCGGTCTGCATTCCAGTAGCTTTTTATTTCCTGTAGCTGTGTCAAAAGCAGTAATAGTAAGTCTAAAGAATGGAACAGGTTACTTTATAATATATGTACCATATGGCTTTGCAGCCGCCTTTCTTCATTTGTTTGGAAATGATTGCGGAGGATAATAGTGACTCTGTTCACTAATTGCTGTCCCATGTGCCGTATCCATATATTTGAACTGGGCTGTCAATGAAGAATTCATGCTTTCTTGTCTGATTTTCTCTTAGATCGTTGTGTGATCAGAGGAAGTTAATTGCAATTTTTCAGAAAGCTCTGGCTTGAGCAGCGCTGTCTTTTGGCTCATCGTCGGCTCCAGACACTATATATGCACTCGGCGTTATTTATTACTTTATATTCAGGTCTGCTCTCTTATGGAAAGGAATGTCCCTTTTTGCACTCACGTCGTGGGGAGCCCTAGCATCTCCAGACTGACTGGGAGAAGCTGATAATTTGCAGACGCCACAAATAATTACCTTAATCAAGACAGCAGCATCAGAGCTGCAGAGAATAGCAGGATACCGTTCTTTGCGACACATTTCAAACCAACTTTATAAGTTCAGATTTCATGTATGAAAAAGAACCCCGATGTTAATCAATATTGTATTTCCCCGGGATGTTGCTCATCTTTAATTTAAAAGCAAAACAAATCCTGTTTTGGTCCCAGGTAACTTATAAACGTTACTGTAAGCACAATTATAAAACCTCATTGTATGCATTTTTTAAAAAGCATAATTAGAAGACAAAATAATGTAAATGCCGAAATTATGAGGGGCTCCCTTGATATTAAAGTGCTGCCTGTACTTGAGCTTTATCAATTATTTTACTTACTAATTCCTCTGGTAACAAATTTACACAGGGTGTCCTACAGCGTACTTAATAGTTTTAATGCTCCATATTGCATAAAAGTTCAGTGATTTTTATTTCTCGTTCCTTTTTCCTCTCGTTGTGTGATGCAAATGGCAGCGGGGTATTAGTGGCGGCAGAAGGTCGTGCGCGTTTCTGAGCTTTGGGCTTTGCCTAGCTCATCCATCTGAGGCACAGCGGGCATTGGGGGAAGCCAGGGGGGAAGAGGGCAGCTTTGCTATTTTTGGAGTCCTGAACAGCAAGGCAGTAGAAGGCACGTCCACGCACAACTGTTAAAAACCGCACAGAGAAGCAAGCGTCGTAACAGAGACAACGGTCGGGAGGTTTTTTCTTTCCCCGGCGGAGTATAAATCTGAACAATAAACCGGGCGAAAGAGCGGGGGTGAAGTAAAAGGCACTGAACAGCTAAAGGAGTTCTCTGGACTAATCCTGGACTTACTGATATATTTAGTTTACAAGTCATCAGTGCTGAAAGGAGACATCAGGGATGTTGATGGAGAAGGGCAGAAAGGGCAAAAGAACCCCAGCCAAATAAGCCTGTCTTTTAACTTCAGTCTACCTCTGGGATTATATAGCACCAGGATGGGCTTCTGGAACAAAAGAAATGGGGCATTTATAGCATGTCTTTAATTCTGACACTTTTGAAAGCGACGTACAGCCACCGAGGTGTAACAACTCCGGAGAAGAACAAGGCTGCCTTGTAGGGCCAGCACACTACTCATCAGCCGGGGCGGGACGAGGCGAGGGGGTTCCTCGGCGGCGTGGGCTCCATGGCAGTGGTCTAGCACACCGCCTGGCAGAGCTTGCCGTTGTGCAACTGCAAAATGGTAACGCAGACTTTCCACTTGAGCTCTCCCGAGATCGTTATCACTCAAACCAAAGGAGAAGCTTCTGATCCCGGCGCAGGCCAGCCATGGGGCAGTGTCAGGGTCACGGAGCTGCTGTTCCGTCGGAGAGAAGTCAAGGGTGTCCTACACTACAACAGCAATAATTCTGTCCATGCCTATAGCGTTCCTGAAATGTGCCAGGTATAAAACAAATACCCAGAAGCACTCAAATCTGGATGGGCAGCCAAGGCAGAAAAGAAATATGAGGAGAAAAGATGGCTATTTAATTTTAGAGCGGGCTTTTGCACGCTATTCAATTACAGTTTGCTGTCTCACCGTTGGTAATTCTGAACAAAGTACTTTAGGAAACTTTTTGATGCTCTCCCTCATATTTTTTTTTTTCCTTTTGAGATTCAATTGTCACTTCTCTGAAATGCCCCATGCCTGTAAAAGACTCCAATGAAGACTGAGGAGCACTATGTTTTTCTTTAGTTTCTCCTTGTTCACCACTGTGCTTTCTATCCTTTTGAGAAGGCTGGGTAGGGAGAAAGGAAGCACTTGCCTGTTTGTCAGGCAGCTGAGGAGGCAAATTCCCCAAGGTCTTCTGGTGGCAGAAATGAATCGGGTCACCAGATGGGAAGAACAGAAAACCGTAGCCAGAACACCAAAATAAGGGCCCTAGGGAGTAGATAGAGAAGGATAACGTGGGGTTTGCTCTGGGGAAATAGCTACATGATAATAATCTTTTTTACATGACTTGCTTTTCTTTGCGCTCTTTAACAGAGAGGGGAGTGAGCTCTAAAGTATTTGCAATCCACAGCACTCTGAGGCCCTGAGTTCCAATGTTCAGTTACGGATTTTGTGAAGAATTGATTTTTTGTTTGGTCTGATCCTATCGCCTTGTTTGATGCTCCTTGTATCTTGTATGAGGAGAGACTGAGAACATAAACTTCATATTCACCTTCTCCATGTCATTATTCATTTTATGACATTTTAATCTTTCTCATTTTCCCCTCCTCAGGGTGTAGTTCTGATTCATTCCTTGTATGGAGACAGTTGTGTATCAGCATCCTTGCTGTCATATATACCTCAGTCTGTACGTATTTATTCTCTGACGAGCAACCAGAGCCACTCATGTTACTTAAGCCATGTGCCTCATGGATTAAACGCCATCATCATAATTCTTCTGTTTCATTCTCAGTTCCCTTCTCAGTGCCTAAGAAGATAATTGCTGTTTCTGTATAGCACTAAGCACAGAGCTGATTATCACAGCATCATAGAATGCTTTGGATTGGAAGGGGCTCCTAGAGGTCATCTAGTCCAACCCCCGTTGTTTATGAAAATAAACATCGTATTTTATGCTATCCCTTCCTGTAATGAGCCATCGCTATAAACCACTGGAATAGGTAACTAGCATGTTCCACATACATCAAGCCAACCAACCAACCAACCCACCTCTGCGTGGGCTCAGCCGTTCATCCACGCAATGGCTCTGTAACCTCTGTTAGCTCCAGGAATAAGCATGATAGCCAAGTTGAAGTGCCTGCTACGCGATGAAACCCGCCTCATGCTGATCCAGGAATGTTGTGTGAATCAGCAATCCCTAAAGTTGATCTTCTGGGTCTAGGTTTACCCCTGGGACATGCTCTTCAGTACCCTCTTCACATGGAGTCCAGAAAGGATGTGCTGGAGAACATGTGGCCAGGACTTCTGGCAACGCTTTTGTGAAGTAAGGCAAGAGTTAAAAAGCAGGACCATGACTCAATGGTGCCCATTAGCTCTGCAGAAAGCCTACCTGAGCACGTAGAATCAGAAGAAAAAATAAAAATGAGGTCTTGGGAGTGGCAGAACAGCCTAGTTAGATGAAATCTACCCTTAACTGAGGAGACACTTCACACTCCCCTTCAATCTAGAAACACTTGTTTCTGCTCTCTCCTGCTTACCTTAGTAAAAGCTTTACTGTATCTCTGCCTGGAGAGGAATGGAACCCAAGGGCTGTGTCTGTCTCCTGCAATTTTGCTTTGTCCAGAAGAGGAGGCTTGGCTAGAGGTTGTATTGCTTTACAGGCTTTTTCTTTCTGTTGTTAAAAGAAGAAAGCTGTGTTTGTTCTGAGCCTGCCTGACAACTTTTTCCCTGATTTGTCCAAAGGAAAAAGGGAGAGAAGGAGTTGTCATTATCAAGACAAGAGGTTTGAGGAATAAATCCAGCTGTTGGTATAACTCGAGGGCTTAAGGAAGACTGGAGCATCGCAATACAAAGTAAATGACAGTTTATCCTTCTGCACTTTGACCAAGTGAAATAAAGCCTAGGCTAGGATGGTCATTTCCCACAAGTCTTCTAAAATCTCTGTTAAGAAGAATAGGAAGGTAACAGCTACTGTTCAGGCTCATCAATATATAATATTGCTGCTATTTTGTAACATTGCACAAAAAATTAATATTATCCCTTGACACTTGATGTGAGTAAACGTCTACCATCCTGCCTCAATAAGTATAATACAGTGGTTGTACTAAGCCAAGCCCCTTGGCTCGAGGTGGAATCCTTTTTCATTAATATGTTCAGCCCAACATATTCCTAACAGGGAAATTGAGGATTCCCTAGGGCAGACAGCTTGAAGTCAGTTTATGCCAGCCGTTATTCTCTTTGCTTACCCTACCCACTGCAAAAGGCATCTGGGAGCTTAGGCTGGAGGGGGAGGAAAGATTCGGGCCAGAATGTATATTGCATTACTGAAAGAGTTCAAGCTGATCCGGGGTACAGCAGCCCTGAGCCGCTGCTCTCTGCGCTGCCACTTCGCTGTGCTCAGTAAGGGTTTGGCAGAGCCGAGCTCGAAGCCCAGGTTCTGGGCAGTCAGTATAATCGTCTCAATTTAAGAAGTGTTTGCAATGGGGAAGAGCAGTGCTCAATAAGGAACTGGTCTGGTAATTACTTAGGTATTTGGCATACGGCATTTCTATTTCCAGTTGCCAGTGTACGTCTGAAATGTATTTTCTGTGTCATTTTGTGGTAGGAAGGAGGGCATATTCATAGCCCATGTCTCCATACCTTGTTCTGCACTCGCATACAAAACCTCTGACTGAGGTTACATGTGTAAATTGGCAATTTCAATCAGGTCGTTTCAGTCGAAGATCCTACGTGCACTTGTGCATAACTGTGCTAGGCACCTTTCAGCAGACTCTTAAGCATCTCTAGCATGAGTGGGATTTGCAGTGTCTGTGGTTGGACAGCCCAGCAACATGGAGTTTAAAATACAGATTCAACATGTTATTTGTTAATGCAGAATTGCACAGGTTTTTACGTCCATGTATTGCTCTTCCACTTGTCTGCTGATGCCTCTCGCAGTTGTTTTTTTGTGGTGGCCAAAGTATTCTGATCCAACGTACAAGATAAAATGGAAGCGAGGTCTGTGGTTTGAAAGGGTAGCTCACTGGGATTAGTGTGGTAGAACGCGGTGTTTCTGTTTGCAACAAACATGGTAAAGACCTATGAAAAAAATCCTTGGATTGAAACTTTTTTTTTTTTTCCCAAGTTTCTCCAGAAAGACAGAAGGAAACTCGGTAGCGTATCTCATCTTTGGCAGCATTTGGAGTGCTGAACAGAGAGGTGATGCCGGTCCCATTTCCCCTTGCTGATGATCAGCCCAGCATGGGGAAGACCCCTTTGCGGTGGCAGCCTGGTGGTGCCTCCCACTGCCAGCCCTCCCATCGTAGGCGGCGCGGACACGTCGCGGCAGAGAGACAAATGGAGACACCAGGCTGTTTCACAGCCACCGTTGCCGCCACACGGTCTTCTGGGAGCTCTTGCCAGCTGGCAGAGGTTACAGCAGTCCACAGGTTGCACCAGCGCGTCCAAACCTGAGAAGAACAGGGAAGCAGGGAGCACAGCCAGCTCCCCGATGCTCTCCCCTTTCTGCTTCACCGAAGCAGATAATACAACACTCGGTGCTTGGGTCAGACGCGGTCTGACAGGGTGGACCCTGGGGCCACCGCTGTCCTGTTACCGTCCCTCTCGGCAATGGATAGAGACTGTCATCCCAAGGGGGACGGAGCGCCGTGAAGTGCCACGGTGGAGCTGATCAGCCCTCTCTAAGCTGTCACAGGGGGTTACGAGTTAGGTGTTGGCTCCACGGGAGATGAGGCGCTGGTACTGCGTCACCGCCCACTAACGGGAACGTGCGGAAGCCTGTCAGACCCATCGGTCTGACTCCAGCTGCCAGAGGTCTTGTTTTATACAGGGGTTTTCAAATGAATTCAAGGGGATTCTAACTGCTCTTCAAACAAAATTTAATATCTAAATACCAGACAGATAGCATATCATACTTCCTTATGGTCCAGAAGCAAAGGGCGTTCAGCCTAAAATTCATTTGCAGACATCTGTAAAACACATTGCTGTGGAATGACAGTAGAGGTGATCCGTAATTTGAAGTGAGGACTTGTTTTTATTATGAGATACAGACACAGTGACACAAAACCTTGCTTTTCAAGTAAGTGTGCTTGGTGCAGCCCAAAACCCCAACGTAACGGCACGCCAGACCTCGATTTTCTGTTGCCGGCGATCATCTGCTTGATACACGCAGGCGTCTTGCGATTAGGCTCCGCTCGGTAGCTAGACCGGCAAATGAAAGGGGCGGGGGGGAGGAGGAGGAACAAGCTTCCTTTCTGCAAGCACTAAACAAACCATAAATGTGTTTATTTCCATAAAGAGTGGAAATAAAGATTTGGAGTTCAAAAGGTATTTGCTTTCAGCACGTTCCTTCATTGGAGCTGGTTGTTTAGTTTTCATTGGCAGTCACCTATAATCAAGTGTATTTTCTGGAGGGAAAAGATTTTCATCTGCTGAATTTGAAGACTTCATGGATAAGGAAACAACGTGCATATTAATTTTTTATACGCATGAATGCCAAAGATAATGACTTATTAAACTAATTATCCAAAGCAGTACAGAATAAAGATGTTGTAATCTATTGTTCTTAAGAAATGTTACATCTCACCAGGGTTTTTTAAATCCCCTAATTCCTGTGGGTTGTAATTTCCAGCTTCAGAAATATCTCCGTCAGCTCTGTACGTCATTGCAATAAAATCCAGTTGGGGCCAGATCTTACCATGACCCCAGTTTCTGTTCGGTGCTCCTCAGCAGACGACACGGTCTCCATGTTGCAGGTCCAAACCAGTGTATTACAGGAACTGTGACAACCAAATGAGGCATCTGCAGTGGTCTGCTAGCTGATTTCTACAGCTTACACTTGCAGAGGTATATTAGCTAGCTTATTTTCCCCTATTTTCCCCCCTCTAGGGGTCCCTTCCAACCCAAACCATTCTATGATTCTATGATTTTGGAAGGAGGACAGAAGGTCTCCAGCTAAGGTGTTGGTTAGAAAACGAGGAAGTGGGGGTTTGGTTCCCAGACCTGCCGAAGATTCCTAACCATGGCTTGTAGGGACATCATGCTCCTCAGTTAAAGAACTGAGAAACTCTTTTGCTCATGGCATTTCTGCCTGGGGCGTTTTTGCCACTCGAGGAGGTTACGCTCTGTAAAGCCCCAAGGGAGCCCTTCGTTTATCTAGTCTGCCTCGCCACAAAAAAAAGGCCAAAGGAGCTTCCTGAATTAATTCCTGTAAGAAGACCTTTTTATTTTTAAAAATGCTATAAGCACCTACACAGAGGAGATGCAGTAGGAAAGAAGTAGGGAAGATCGTTCTGTGCGAGCGACTGGCCTTTTCATGACTCCTGGTATTTGCTGTCCTTCTGGTCTCAGTGTGAAAGTTTACCGTGTGGCTGGAAGAATCCAGAAAAGATTCAATATATATTTATTTCAGTGCTGAAGAATGCCATCTAACTGATTCCGTATGGTGGAAATACGATATTTCTCCAAGTTCTTATGATCTGAATGTTTTTCCCCAATGTCTAACCAACGCCTTCCTTTCAATTAGTTGTTACCTATCTTTTTGTCCATTCCTGGTAAAGGTGTTTAACGCAACATCGGGAGCTGGTATCTTAGCAGGTAGCATTGCCTAGTTCAGTAAGAACCTATTGCCTTCCTAAGTAGACAAATTCTATAGAATATTTTTGCTTTTCTGGTAAATAGGCGTACCTCTTTCAGAAGAGGTATTAAATACCAGAGATCCAGCCTAGGACTATATGTTCTTGCCATTTCAGTGTCATCTCTTGCATGATGTGTGCTAAAACCCACCGTTTCACTCCTCATTTATACCTTCTTTGAGGTTACTTTACATCACAGCAATGATAGATTTGTGCTTATAGAAATCAAGGACATTTTGTTCTACCCAATTGGCAATAAAATGATATATAAAATATACTTCACTCAATTACTTGACTGCTTCCAAAAGGCTAGGAATGAACAGAAGAGGATTTCTTCTCCCTCTAGGCAATCTGAAGGAGATATTGAGTCTCAAAGAACATCTGTTGTCTCATAAAAAATACAGCAGGTACCTTTGCCATGCATAGCCTCTTTTGGTAGTTACTTATGGAATATCTTTGCGTTATTCTACAAATGAATGCTTGGAACACAAAATAGATTTGAAAGATGCCAGAACTTTATACATGGTGTCCAGAAAATAAAGTTTTAACAACTTGTTAGAGCATACTGTGGTGCATTTTAAAAAGTCTTAGATTTACTGTTAAATAGGCATCGACCTACGTAGGCGTAGGCTAAAAAGAAGCCAGAAGAACAGTCATGTGTTTTAAATATATTGTTAATATCTGATGAAATTGCAAACCAACCAGTGAGCATATACAATAATTATATCCAGGTATTTAGTCTTGAATTTTTCAAAAGGTTGGCTTTAGCCATCTCTGCACTTTTTCATGGAACATGAAAAAAAAATTATGTATATTCAGGCAAACAAAAATCATTCTGAAAATGATTTCTAAAAGATTTCATACTTAGCAAAACAGCACTGCTAGAGGCTTCCATAGCGTTTCTTTTTGTTTTTAAGGGCCTAATCCAAAATCTATTTAAAGTTGATGTGAATGTTTTTATTGAGTTCCATGTGCTCAGAACTGGGTTGTAAATGCAAAAGAATCGCTTCCAACTGGAAAGAGAAATATTAAATACACATACATATTAACCTACATGTTGAAATATATATCAAGATTTTTTCTAAGGAACTCAGATTCTTTCTAATGGATTATTTCATGGCAGCAGTCTAACCAATTTCTCCTCACTAATTTCTTAATATTTGGGTGATGAAATAGTATTTTTTCCTCAGAAGAGCAAGATGTAATATAACAGATATAATAGATAGATTATTATTGTTAGGTCTCAGAACATATAAATTACACTTCTCTGAAATTAGATTAATTGTCTCTTATATTTGCTTATAGGGACTACATTCAGTACAATCAATATAATATTTTTTTTTAATTTACAAATGTCCTTGAGAAATTCCTCTCACTGGTGCAGTATTAACTGACCATGGATTACGGATGTGAATATGTGAGTCTGTACGCTTACGGAAGGTATTCATACTGCCTGTTGGATGGCTGTTGAGTTATTCTGAATGCCCTTTCGACGAGTCTCTTTCCTTCCATTGACACGGGCAGTCTCATATAACCCAAAACTTGATACCTGTGTGCCACGTATCTCGTTCATGCCTTGTCGGGGAAAAAGGAAAACCCAAACCAAAACACAAGCATTTAGAGAAACGTCCAGTAATTAAGAGTCAAAGGAGCTAGGGCAAGACATATCTGGGCAAGGCACCTATGTGACAAAGGCACCTATATGAAATAATTATTTGTCCCTTTGTGAGAAATATTGGAAGCAACGGACTGTCGCCCTTTTTGTATTTTTTTTCCTTGATGAACATTTCCAATACCTGGATAAGCATAGATGTAAGCCCACCTTTCTGTTATCTCCTTGCTTCTTACTCCACCCTCCACCCATGCTGGTGTATTCCTTGCAAGGCTAGCGCGTAGCTTCAGCGCGTGCGAGACCTCAGAGGTTAACTTCTGCTCCTTCGCCGGGCTCTCATTCATCCTCGCCAGTGTGAAGCTCCTCCTGTTAATGCATCCTGAGCACAGCTGGCGTTCAAAACTCTTGTTAAAAATACTACGAGGCAAGACAGTTTCCTCCAAACGCTGTGGGGTAAGCGGATACTCTCTATGAAAGAATTGCTCGCATAAAATAAAGAATACATAGCCTTGCATTGTATTATATCTTATATAGAATAGAGGAGCAGAAACAAAAACCCATGGCAGTGAACGGAGGGGGGGGGGAAAAAGATTCATTCTGAACTGGAAAGTGGGGTTAGTAATTCCTGAATTCAGACTAACTTCAGCCCAACTTTTTACTAAATAATAAATCAGCGAGTCTTAAAGGCGAAGTAAATAGAGGAGTGGCTTTTTTTCAAGTCCCATTTTTTTAAGAGTGCTGCACTTTCTGAGTTCTTAACGCGCACCAATAGGCTGTAGTAAAAGCCTTTGTGCATGGCTGTAATAGAAGCTCTTCTCACAGAACAGAAAAAAAGAAGATGGATGTGTTGATTCTGGCAGCCGAGAATATGCATTTAATCTGTGACCTTTCAGGCAGTCATCTTTCCAGGTCCAAAAGTATGTTCACTGCCCAGCCAGACACTGTGCAGAGTTCTCTGAGGTCCCTTCGTCTTTGGAGGCCTTGATCACGAAGACTCTCTTATTTTTCTTCTCTTCCTAACAAATGTTTATTTTATTATAAAAGAATAAAACAGTGCGTGTTAGAAAGGGCACCAAAACTTTATGATATTTTTCCATGATTGAACAACTCTCAAGCCCAAGGAACTTGTCTAAGCTCAAAATCTTAAATGTAAGCAAATAGGAGCAGTAACATCTCTGAGACAAGAGGCGTTATGAGAAAAAAAAATAATGATGGAATCATCTCTGAACCAGAAGATCTACTGTAGTTTTGCAGGAGTGCTGAAAAGGCCGTGCATCCTTAGATACATGAATTTGGGGTGAGAAAGTCAGAAAAAATTAGTAATATGAAGCAAATGAAGATGCTAATAGGGACAGGTCAAATGTGAGGACAAATTCCAAGTACCGCGTTTCTTTTGCAAACCTTTTCTGACTGGCTCTGGAAGCTGCCGCAGCAGGAAAGGGCTTCTTGGGTGGTTTTTAAGGTGATCACTTCAAGGATGGGGAGAGGACATTCTGCTTCAGGATTCTGGCTGTCTCAGGAACTGACCTGAGATACTATGGGATCTGCTTGGACTTAGGTACAGCAAATTCTAAACTGTAACTTAACAGAAATGCAAGTGTCCTGCAAGCTTATTATGCAAATAGCATTTAATATGAAGTTAATGTCAAGTTAAGGGTCATTGACTGTAATGTGTCTAGAACTGGAAACAGGGCAGTGCCAAAGTGCTCTACTGTAAGACTGACCTCTGAATTTATCAGCGCAAAGATTTACCCGGTCCTGTTGAGCTATTTGTACAACGTGCACTACAACCATTTTTTTGCATGGGACTGTAAAACATAAAAATGATGACCCACAAACTGGCAAAGGCAAGTAGCACCAAACTTTAGGCTAGTTCAGGAAAATTAGCTGTCTGTGATGGATCAGATTCACAAAGTGCACATCTGAACATCACAGTGTTTCATGACCTAGAAGTAGTTCAGATACCACAAAATTACCTGGAATCCCTGTTTATCTGCAAAAGGTGTTTGTCATCGGTGTGAATATTTGGATTATGAATTCTTGGAGTGATAGGTGGTTTTACCCTGGTTTTAATTTAAATTAGATGCCATTTATAACAAAGATTTACTTCACTGTGTCCAGAAAACTGTCTGTTCCTAAGGGTGAAAATTAGTGAGTGCTACTTTTCACCACTACAGCTTTCTTCAAGCTGTGCTGAGATCAATGGAAGAACATACTGTTGGAAAGCAACAGGCAGCACTTGTAAATGCCAATGGCGTTCCACGCTGAAGCATGTTACTCCTGCCTTACACACTGAAATAAGGTATCGTGTAGCCTATGTGGGTTTTGCAGCACGGGCGCTGACTCTCAAAGACCCCATGACTTAGGAAATGTAGCCTGCGTCGTTCTTAGAAGGCGAGAGTACACTCTGCATTTCTGGGTACTGAACTGCTAAGCACATAGCAAGAGGTAAAGTATCATCTCATTTCAGCGACAAGGGAAGCAGAGGGAAGGTACTGTGTGTGGGCTTGAGCAACCAGGAAACAGCAGGATTGAGACTGAACTTTAATCAACTTGTATGAAATACTTACATAAGAAAATTCCGTCATCTCTGTCTCACTGAATTCACAGAGTGGTCAGCAACTTGGGTGGAGGCAGACAAAAGGAATCAGAAATTTGTGGCTTGTGCTGCTTGTAGCCAGGCTGCTCAGCGGAGTGAGGGTTCTGCCACCGGCGGGGGCTGAGGGTGAGGGAAGGACCTTCTGCCCTTGGTTGTCAGTGCCAGCTGAAGGCAATAGATGTGGCAGTAGCTAAAGGCAGGTATTTTGCTCTCTGCTAGGGCACAGGCAAAGGCCTGTTACTGTTTGTCCATTTTCATCCAAACGCGTGGAAGGCTTTCACCCTGGCTGAGCGGTGGTGACGGTAACGCTGGGTTTGCGCTGGAAGTAGGGAATAGTTCCCTACAAAGACAGGCAACAAATAGGAAACAGTGACTGTATGGGAATCCCAGAATCCCAGCCTGGCAGGGGCTGGCAGGGCCCTCGGGAGCTCACCCAGTGCCACCCCCCTGCCCAAGCAGGCTCACCCAGAGCAGGGGGCACAGGACAGCGGGCGTCTGGCTCCGTCCTCGTGACCCCCACCCTTGAGATATTTGTAGGTGTTGATGAGATCCCCTCTCAGCCTTCTCTTCTCCAGGCTAAACAAGCCCAGCTCCCTCAGCCTTTCCTCCTAGGGGAGATGCTCCAGTCCCTTTATCATCCTTGTTGCCCTCCTCTGGACTCTTTCTAGGAGTTCCTCATCCCTGCAGCTCCTCTGCCAAAAGAGGGTTCCTCTGTTTCTTTGAACTCGTGTTCAAATACGCATTTAGCTTTTTGATGCTATCCAGTCACGCAACAGGTACGTGCAGCCTTTCTCTGCTTCTCAGATTTACTTTGCAGTCTTACAGGTTGTTCCCTCACAGTGACGTTAGTCTGTAGAAAACATTTTGGACAATACAGGTAATACGAACCACAGTTAGAATTGCCCAGTGTTTTCCATTATAATTCCCTGTTACCAGCACAGATTTTAGCTTTTTTATATTTCTGTGGATTGTACAGAGGTTATTTATGCTGAGTGTCAACAAAACTAAAAGTGATGTTGTGTCTTGGAATGATGTTAGCTATCTAAGTGATGCTATCGGTGATAAAAGTTTATCCCTTTTATTGGTTCAGTTTCTTATTTGGAATCTTTTGGATACCTCAAGGTAATAAGAATTGAATAAAAGTGCAATAGGTTCTCCTATATTCGTCCACTGGCAGGGACTGTGAGGTGCCTCATGGAAAAAATGTACTCAGCAACGGTGGAAACTGAAGCTTCTATTTTTTGCTGATGGCAGCAAAACTGAATCAACTAATTGACTCCATCTATATTTTTACAGTTGGCTTCTAACATATTCTGAAGTTGGTTTTTACACTGCCTTTTTGAATTTCTGTTTCTGCTTCAGGAATGCACGGCCTTTGAGAGCGGCCTGATCACCGTTGCGCTACGAGTAATAATCAATTTACGGTAGGGTAGAAACACAAACAGAGTCTAAATATACTCTGCAGAAATATGGGAGTTCTTTAACCTGGGCAGTTTCTCTGCCTGGGACTGAGAAATAACACACCGAAAAGAAACTGCAAACAGATGGCATTTGGCATGCCTTTAAATATAAAGATGAAGTAAACACAAATTAGTCATGTGTAAAACCAGTGTGAAACTGGGAGTTTTGACATTTACAAAGCACTATCTTTGAAATCAGGGTGGGTTTTTTAATTCTTTCATTTTAAGTATTTTCGGTTCAAAACAACGGAAAACAACTTTAATGGCGTGCCAGATTTTTTTTTTTTTTTTTTTTTTCAAAGCATTAAAATGACTCCTCAGAGATTCCAGGAAATTATTTATTCACAATAAATTAGAGCTGCTGAAGCTGCCAGCCAGACTGTCTGCAGCACCGCTTACAAATGTTGGATTGTCTAGCATCGTTGCATTCTGCCAGTGAAACGGGGCTTCCCTCGACAGCCAGTGAAATACTGTCCCTCCCTATACGGCTGTTTAGGTAGCATCCGCTCACGTCGTCTGCGTTTATGCATGGGTGTGCGTGTGCACTGACAAACGTGCGGTATAAAGAGGAAAATCAAATCAGCCGTAGCCTGCGAGAGTGTGCAAGGACCTTACATTAACCTCCTTTCACTCTGAACCTCGCTCGGAGGCCCAGCAATACGTCTTCTCTTCCAGCATTTACCGTTTACAAGTACACACAGCCTTCGCGAAGGTGTAGTGGGCTAGTAAGCAGCACACGTGAACCGTTGGTGAAGCCGTTTAGCGCCGCTGTGTTTTTACGTCTGCATTCAAGTCATGAAAAATTGATTCAGAAAAATCATTTGGAGAGCTCAGAGATAAAGAAAGAGTGAGACCCACAGCAGGCCCCCAACGTGTTCTCTGGACAGAAGGGCAGGCCTCATCTACGTGCTGTTTGTGTCAATACTTATCTGGAAACGTTGCTTACAAATTGAGAGAAAGAGGTTTGCTGAGTCTTTAAAATAAAAAGAAAAAGGTTGACAAGGCACGGCAATTGTAGTGGAAGCATCTTAACGAGTGTGCAGATCCAGGTTTATGCCATGTGCCTATCCTTCAGCTAGGAAGCAGACTGAAAACAACTCATCAGACGTTAGAGATTTTTAACAGTTATTGAAGCTTTTCCAAAAATGCCCCTTGAAACGCACTGGAATTTTTCGACTGGCCGCATCAAAGTAAGCTTTGGATCAGGCATCCGTACCATTCCCATAATGGGTCCATTCAGGCCCAGAGCACGGAGGGGAAAGGTCCACGCAGCGTCTTCTACTGTACAACAGCTTCTGAGGAATTGCTTTCCTTTCAGGCATTCCTTTTAACCACGGGATTCTCTGAACTCCTGCTAGCTTTTTCTCTTGAAAGCTGAGTTAAAGACGTGTACCGATTTCATGTTTTAATCCTAATGGTAAAAATGAGTGAGTCTACAAGGCTGAGTTACAGATTCACCACCTCTGTTAGTGACGCTGCATTTCCACCTCCCCACTTTGTGCCGACGAGTAGATCATCAGCAATGCATTCATGGCACTGCGAGGAGAAAAGTAAGGCTTTTGCTCAATTAAGCCATTTATTACACTGCATAGTGAAATCTGAGGTTTCTTTAATTTAGGCCTATGACTTTCATAAACTGAATTAAGCGGAGGAGGGGACGAAGGCGGAAGGGAGCCCTATGACATTTTGAAATGTATTTTAAGGGAGTGTTCTGATCCCGTCTATGTCAATCAACATGTTTGCCTCCCCGGTACCAGAATTTGGTGTAGCTTTGCTGCAGCGTTATCACAGAATCCTCTTAAAGCCCAGCTGTGGACTTGGTCGAGGAAAAGGAGTCTAGAGTCTTCTACAAGTGGGGCTGCCCACAGCGTGCTCCCTGAAGGGAATTCCATAATGGATGGGATACATCTTAAAGTAACACTTTATAGATGCATCCGCTCTATTTTCCCCTACAGGGTTGGAGAAGAGTGAATCTAGAGCAGCTTATTTAATTTCCCATTTCAAGTGGACCTTTGAGTAAGGTTCCTGAAGGCACTTTGCAAGACCTGGGTGGGCTGGGAGAACCATGCTACAATTCTAGAAAAGTAGGGTTTAGCTTCCCCTCCCGGGAATGAGTAACAGGCTACCCAAATTCCTCTAGTCCTCACTCAATTAAAACCTATTGCCTGGCATTTGTAGCAACAAATTTCATACTCGAAAGGATTTGAGGCAACAATCCCACTTGTTTCAGAGGTCAAACAGACTTCCAGTTGCTTCCCTTTGCCCACTCCTTTTTTTTTAAGTTGGACATTATTGCCTTTGTGAATTTTCAAAGTGAATGAGATCAAAGCTTTTAGGCATATGATGTTCTGCAGTTTCCAACGGCTCTTACAGGTGATGCCAAAACATGAGCTGAAAAGTCCCATTACTTTAAGATTAAAATGCCATGTTTTCTGAGGAACAAAAGCGAGATGGATGCCTACAATACCCCTTCCAGAGAGTAACATAGGATAGGAAAAGAATAACACAGGCAAATAGGGGTAAAGGGGCATTACTCCTGTTTCCAGTTCAGTTCCACAGTAGCTGTTTGGTTCCAATTCTACTGACAGCAGGGTTTCAATGGAGGAATTACAGGTTTTTTACACATAAATGTGGCCATAAGGTCAGAATGATGATGCGTTTGCTTTCAAAGGTGTTATGTTGAAGCCTCCCCATTTGCCTTTTGTTCAAAGGCACGCGTCGCTTCAGTTTTCACTTGCTGTGCACAAGGAGGGTCAGTTCTTTGCCACTCTCGCAGCTGGAATTATCTGGAGTGCATGTAGTCCATCCTGTATGGACTTCTGACCTTGACTTGAGTCAAAAGAAGGGCCCCAATGACATAGGAAAATTTTGGATTAGGACCTTTTTAAAAACTTGCTTTATACATACATCATTGGAAACGAGTTACCATGCTTCATTGGTACGGATGATGAGCGTTGAGAGGCAATGTAATCAAAATGGGACTGATGCGAGTCAGAAGAAACCCTAAGCCTCGTTTTGCATTCCTGATCTGTAGAATGTCAGAAGATATATTCCAGAGCTGCACGACATGTCTACCCCTCAACAGAGTGGTTCCCTTAAAAGGGGTAATTACAGCAACCTTCCAGTATAGTGTTAACAGAATAATAACTAGTCAAGAGCGGTGTTAATTGTTCATTCATAGCTGATGTCCTAAATTTCACACCCTGTGTCATAGAAAACAGCTGAAAGTCCATGAAAAGAACGATGATAATAGAAAACTCAGGGAGCACATACACTACACAGAAAAATCCTTATTGGAACATTCTGATCACATTTTGCTACATTTTCAGAGAAGACCAAACCCAACTGCCACCCCCATTATCTTACTAAAGCATCACAAAACCTTACTGCAGTACAGAGTTGTTATTTAACCATAAATTGAAATGAGAACATTGGATAAAGCCTTTGTTTTGTGAGTATTTGTCATTCCTCTTAAATGAATCTTCACACTCCAAAATTATTGATCTGGGATGCTGCATGGGCTCCATTTAACCCACATCGCAAATTTATTTAAAGAAACAGATTATAAACTCCGTAACATATGACTTGCATAATGACGCGCAAATTTGAATAAGGTATAACTCTGCTAACTTCTGTGGCATTACTTCTATTTTACAAAGCATAAATGAAGGAGATGCCTTTGATAGCCATTAAAATATTTTTGCATGCTTCTTAATTATTTAATGTTCAACCTTGAAAGACTTTGGCTTTAACAAAGGATTACTTGTTTGTTTTCAATGAACAAAATGATTGGTGTTAGGATCGTATTTGACTAGAACTATTGCCCTGGTTTGGGCTGGGATGGAGTTAATTTTCTCCCTGGCAGCGGGCCCAGCGCTGGGGTTGGGGTTTCGGATGGGGAGAACGTTGGTAACACCCGGATGGCTCCGTTGGTGCTGAGCAGGGCTTACACCAGGCAAGGACTTTTCAGCTTCCCCTGCTCTGCCAGGGGCACAAGGAGCTGGGAGGGGGCACGGCCAGGACAGCCGACCCCAACTGGCCCCAGGGCTATTCCAGACCATGGGGCCTCATGCCCAGTATAGAAACTGGGGAAGTTGCCCAGAGTGGGACCGCTGCTGGGGCTGGGCATCGGCCAGTGGGAGGTGAGCAATTGCGTCGTGCATCACTTGCTTTGTATATCCTTCTTCTCATTATTATTCTTATTATTACTATTTTACTTTATTTTATTTCAGTTACTAAACTGTTCTTATCTCAACCCATGAGTTTTCTTGCCTTTACTTTTGCAATTCTCTCCCCCATCCCACTGTGGGGGAGAGAGCAAGTGGCTGTGTGGGGCTTAGTTGCTGGCTGGGGTTAAACCACAACAAGTATGATGGAAATTACAGATCTCTATAATTTAGTGCTGGACTGCTCATCATGTGAGATCCCATTAACAGTGTACAGTAATGTACCTTTGTCATTCTTTGGAAAATGTACAACTTGTTCTACGAAGCTAGCAAGAAATCATAGAATCCCAGGTTGGAAGGGACCTCACCTTCTTCTCATTATTATTCTTATTATTACTATTTTACTTTATTTTATTTCAGTTACTAAACTGTTCTTATCTCAACCCATGAGTTTTCTTGCCTTTACTTTTGCAATTCTCTCCCCCATCCCACTGTGGGGGAGAGAGCAAGTGGCTGTGTGGGGCTTAGTTGCTGGCTGGGGTTAAACCACAACAAGTATGATGGAAATTACAGATCTCTATAATTTAGTGCTGGACTGCTCATCATGTGAGATCCCATTAACAGTGTACAGTAATGTACCTTTGTCATTCTTTGGAAAATGTACAACTTGTTCTACGAAGCTAGCAAGAAATCATAGAATCCCAGGTTGGAAGGGACCTCAAGGATCATCTGGTCCAACCTTTCTAGGCAAGAGCCCAGCCTAGGCAAGATGGCCCAGCACCCTGTCCAGCTGAGGCTTGAAAGTGTCCAATGTGGCAGAGTCAACCCCTTCCCTGGGGACATTATTCCAATGGTTGTCTGTTCTCATGGTGAAAAATTCCAATCAGAATCTTCTCAGGGTGAACTCATACCCATTACCCCTTGTCTTTTCCATGTGTCTCTTTGTGAAAAGGGAGTCTCCATCTTTTTTGTAGCCACCCTTTAAATACTGGTACACAGTGATGAGAACCCCCCTGAGCCTTCTTTGCTCCAGGCTGAACAAACCCAGCTCTCCCAGCCCATCCCCGTATGGCTGAGAGAGGCTTCCCAGGCCTTGGAGCATCTGGTGGCCCTGCTCTGGACCCAGCCTGTCCACATCTTTTTTGTACAGCAGGGACCAGAACGGCACACAGGATTCCAGGTGTGGCCGGACAAGCGCTGAGCAGAGTGGGGTGATGACGGCTTCATCTCTGCTGGTGATGCAGTCAAACGTAGTATTTGAATTGCTAAGCCAGTATATTCCTACTAAAAACATGACTGATGGTATGATAGGAGTTCTATATGGTTATTTTCTTGGACAGTAATGCAATGTTCCTTATAGCTTCATTATAATAAAGTTTTATACTAGCTATGGTGGCGAGAGAGAGGCTGCAATGCTCAGCTACCACGAGGCAGTTTCTGCAGTTGGCAAAGAATGAAGTTCAGCCAAATTGTCCCTGTGCCTTTCTAATAAAGTGAGACTCCTTTACATCTTAAATTGATTCAGAGCTTGTTTATGTATTTCATTCCTGCAGAGGGATAAGAGGATTTTAGTCTGATGTTGTTCGCTTGGAACTGATGAAGATTGCTCTCTGGATCCGCTGCGTCCTGCGCGTTCTCTCTGGGCCCGTTGTCCGGGCAGGGTGTAACTGCAATGCAAATCCTCTGACAGATTTCCTTTACCAACAGCTCAGAATTAACAAATGCTTTTCTCCCCTTCTCTCCTTTCCATTTTGTTGTTTGCTGAGGCGGTTGTTTTTGCAAGGCTTCATTTCTAACCCTGACCTATGAGATAGGAACCCGCTTGTTAAGTACGGGTGCAGACCTGAATGGGAATTAGTCAAAAAAGCAAAAATACTCACTCCTGATGAAAAGCTGTCATTAAAAGCAAACCTATACGTGCTAGGTAACGGCTACCCTGGTTCCATGCTGAGGGTGTGACAAGAAGGAAGCATTGCCTTTCCCTTCTCCCCCCTTCCCTGCTGATGAGCACTCCACTTGATTCCTTTAGCACTCACTCAAGGAGGCACCGTACGTTTTCCTACCTCTCCCACCCACTACCATGTATTGCAGAATCTGCCGAGGAGGTACTAATATTACTTGTCGTCCCCCCCCCCCCCCCTCCAATATTTTCTGAACCAGAGAAATTATTCTTGCCAGCGACACTGAAAGAAAACTTCCAGTCCTGTGTTTTCTTCTACAGATCATCTAGAATCCAGTTTTATAAGAGCTGAAGATAATCCAGAAAATTTCGTAAACATTAATAGGACCATAATTACTGTGCTCCCTGCCCTATCATCAGCATTGATTTCTTGTATGGCTTCCAATGAGGAAAGGAAGGAAAGAATGGGGAGAGGAAAAGCAAGGGAAAGACAGAAAGGTTCTTTGAGCTTTAAAGCGTCTCAGTAGGAAGACAGCAGGGCTTGCGAGCAGAACCCTTCCCTGTTCACTTACTGCCAAAATGTTATACCAGCCCCAACAAACCCACATGCGAGTTGAATAATCATAGAATCATAGAATCACAGAATCACTTTGGTTGGAAAAGACCTTTAAGATCATCGAGTCCAACCTTTAGGCCTTGGCTGATAGAATCTTAGACTAGACACCCCTGCAGGACAGCGCTGGGAATGTTTCTCATGTTGTTCATGTTAATCATAGCATCATAGAACGTTTTGGGTGGGAAGGGACCCCCACAGGTCACCCAGCCCAACCCCCCTGCAGCAGCAGGGACACCTTGAACCACATCAGGTTGCTCACAGCCCCGGCCAACCTGGCCTGGAATGGTCCCAGGGATGGGGCCTCCACCCCCTCTCTGGGCAACCCCTGCCAGGGTTTCACCACCCTCACTGGAAAGAATTTCTTCCTTAGATCCAGTCTAAACCTCCCCTGCTTCAGTTTAAAGCCATCCCCCCTTGTCCTGTCCCAGCTGGCCCTACTAAAAAGATTTTCCCCGTCTTTCCTATAGGCTCTGCCTACATACACTTGCAGGCAGACACTATCCTATGATCCAAAGAGCTTTTAAAGAAACACATTAAATAATATACAAAGAGAAAGGGAGAGGGACAGTGAAAGTGCAGTGCACGGGTGGCATATACAGTGCTATGTTTGAAAACTGCCTATGTGTGTTTAAGCTCTAAAACACGATTGGAGAAACCTAATGGCAGCTAGATCCAGTGGGAGGTTTGCCACTGGCTTTAAGCGTCATGAAGGATAAAAAGTAATATAGGGTAGAAAGGATGCCAGTTTGCACAAGCAGGGTGTAGCGTTTTCATCATTAGTATGGTGGTTAGCACCGTAGGAGGTATCATTGCATACTGGGAGATTTTCATAACTTTCAAAATTCTTCCTCTGTCTCCGTCGTATGAATGCCCTATTTACTCCTCCAGGAGCTGGGGATTGCTGGGGCGGGAGGTGGGGAGCAGAAGGCACATTTCAGGTCTGAGCAGCAAACACTCAGCCCTGGCTTTTTGAGGTTCTGCACGGGTCAGGTCTCATGTAGCTATTTTGGTCCCCTTTACAGGTAATGGGTACTACAGATTTAGCCCATCTCCAGTGGCTGGCTCTCAGAAGTGAGAAGAGCTGCTTTGGGGTAGCCCAGTGAAGGAAAATATCCAAAGCATCTGCCGACAGACAGGCATGGTGTGTCTCACCGAGAACACTAACACACAGTACGTTCTGCCAAAGTCAGTGCCGATAGCATCGAGGATAATTGCCTTACTCTTCCCAGCTGTAATTCCTACAAAACCCTGAAAATAGCCTTTTCAGTGTTCAAAACTACTTTTCCTTCTTTTAAGGAATAAACCCCCCACTCTCTTCCATTACTGTAAAGGAAGGAAAGGGAAAGGGAAACGTGCTTGCAGTAAGCTGCTTTCTAAACTCCTGAGGATTTCATTCTCTAACTGATGAGCCTGACCGAAGACACGGCATTAAAACAAAACACATAATCAATTCCATGCTTCTGAGGTAGTGGGAACTTGTGAAAACAATAAAAATACTGATAAATAGGTTCCTTTACGCAAAGCTCAGCATAATCTTTCTGGTTAGTCTTGCCTGTAAGAAGGAGCCATTTAGATTTTAGCCACTAATCAGGAAGATAGACCATGGGATTATTTTAAGCATTCTATGATATTTATTTTCCCTGAAAAGAGTAGTCTACAGTGAAGCTTCTATTTCTGTTTCATCAGTTTCTGGACCTACGTTAGGTCTAATAAGAAGTATAATGCTGCCAACTCAAACAGCAGTGTGGCAAAACAGAGTTCCAGTAAATGAGCAAAACCCAACTTCCACACATACAAATCAAGGACCTGAATGGGACTCATGGTCCCCCAAATAGCAAGGTGCTCCTCCTCCTGCTTTCTTCAGAGGCACAAGCCATCGACAGCTCAAACTCAGGACTAAAAGGGAGACTTGCAGAAAAACCGAAAGGGAACTCCAGGGTGTGACAACGATGGACAGATCTTGAGGATTTCTTGTGGTAAAGCAAGACCAAGACCACCAGAAGAGCTATTCAGGTCATTCTGAAGACCTTTGTGTTACCCAATATCTTAGTTATTAAATACAATTCTATAACAAACAAAAAAATTAGTGTTCTAACCCCATTCTTTGCCTCACCTATCTCTGCAAGTGCTTCCAGCCTTTTCTGGAGAGCTGACCACCACCTAGCCCTTCCCTGTGCCAAGGAGCCCTCTTTCTCTGCCAGTACGGGTGCAGAGCCCACGTAAAACTGACAAGCTGAACCATGAGCCAGCAGGGGGCCCTTGTTGCCAAGAAGGCCAGTGGTATTCTTGGGGTGCATTAAGAGGAGCGTGGCCAGCAGGGCGAGGGAGGTTCTCCTCCCCCTCTGCTCTGCCCTGGTGAGACCCCACCTGGAGCACTGGGTCCAGTTCTGGGCTCCCCAGTTCAAGAAAGATGAGGAACTCCTGGAGAGGGTCCAGAGGAGAGCAACAAGGATGATAAAGGGACTGGAGCATCTCCCCTAGGAGGAAAGGCTGAGGGAGCTGGGCTTGTTCAGCCTGGAGAAGAGAAGACTGAGAGGGGACCTCATCAATACATACAAATATCTTAAGAATGGAAGTCACGAGGACGGAGCCAGACTCTTCCCAGTGGTGCCCAGCGCCAGGACAAGGGGCCATGGGCACAAACTGAGACATAAGAGGTTTCAGTTGTATATGAGGAAAAACTTCTTTACTGTGAGGGTGCCCGAGCCCTGGCCCAGGCTGCCCAGGGGGGCTGTGGAGTCTCCTTCTCTGGAGATCTTCAACCCCCACCTGGCCGCTGTCCTGTGCCCCCTTCTCTGGAGATCTTCAAAGCCTGCCTGGATGAAGTCCTGTGTAACATGCTGTAGGAGAACCTGCTTGGGCGGGGGGTTGGACTAGATGACCTCCCGAGGTCCCTTCCAACCCTTGCCATTCTGTGATTCTCCCCGCGGGCGACTGTACCAGTCTTTGTGAGGGCACATGGCCGCCCCACTTTCTTTGGGAAGCATCTCAGCACAAGTCCTGCGAGCACATTCCAGAGCTCCCTTGTTCCCTGCTCCCCCAAGCAGCAATTCCTTGGCAGCTTCCCCCGCTGCTTCCCCCTGCCCGTCTCAGGGCTCCTTCTGAGCATGCTGCTGCTGCTCGGCCTCGTGGTGTGGAGGCAGCTGTCAGTAACGGCGAAAGAAACCCCGGCTGTGATTTTCAGCTCTTTGGTATCTGAGAAATTAGGCAGGAAGCTAGAGATTTTTTTTCCGGTAATGGCAAAGTACGCTGGGAAGAGCTCAAGGAATACAAGACCAATTATAATAATTGTCCAGGTATTCTGTATCAGTACGTAAGCACCACTGATGCTGTTGCTGGTATCCTCTCAACAGCAAAACTAACTGCGAAGAGTTCGCAGTGTAGCCCTCGCGATACGCTAACCTGTCCTAGCAGGCCTGAGGCCCATCCCACGTTTACAGAAAAGCTTTTTCTTTACATAGCAGTGAGCACCAGGGAACACCTCTGCCCCAGTGATTTTGCCTAAAAGCATCAAAAAAGGCCACGTGCACGTGTGCTGTGAGAGAAGAGGAAATGAAGGCTGGAAAGAGGAAGTTACAGAAGTTTCGCTTCCCTTCAGAGATTCTTCTCAGTGGCGACAGTCCACTCTGGCTTGAGCATCTCAGTGAAATGGCTATAAATAGTGGTGCTGGAAAACCAAGACAGACTTAAAACGGAAAAATATCCTCCACGTGCCAAGTACAAAAGTGCTCATAATTCCTATGGATCGCACACGGTAATGGCTCTCATCTCAGTGATGTGAACCACCTCCGACTTTCTCTTTAACTATTCTGGATTATTCTGTTAATGACATGGACCAGAAAAATGAAGGGGTAGACCTTCATTTGGTTGAAGAGCAAAATTTGGACTCAAGATGGAAATGCAGGTTGGCCATAGCGTTAAAATGGCTTTTAGTTAAGCGAATCATTTTTCACTTTTCTTTACACTGAAGAAAATAGGTTTCTTTGCTGATTCTCACAAAAAACTTTAAACAAGAACCCATTCCCTTGCAGTAAGTTGGATTTTTTTTATGGAAGAAAAGCAACAAAACGCTCGTCTCCATTCCGGTAGAAAGACAGAAAGTGAAGAAAACGCTGGAGCAAGTTTCCCCTTGTAGTACTAGGAAATAGCTGTTTCAAAACAAACATCGAATAAAACCAAGGCACCTTTCTCCTGCCTGGATGAGTTAGGTCAGAGGCATGTCTGAAATACTGGGCTCTTACTTACTAGTCAGTCCTTATTTAGCTCGTCTCGAGGATGTGTATTGCCCCCTTGCTGGTACTTTCGCTTATCAAATGACCTGGTTAAGTCACGCAGGTTTGCTCTCAGCAAGTAGTTCAGATGTGAACTCTTGAATGAGTTTCAGTATTCGAGTAACCTTCAAGTTCTCCTAAAAAAACATCAGTGAGCATAATATTCCCTATCACACGCCGTAGGCAGAGAGAGGATAAGTTCTCTGAATTTTAGAGGCAAAGTAATGAAAGTGAGTTGGGGTTTTTTTGTTTGTTCGTTTATTTTTTATAAACTACCGGAAGAAAATAATCTCCTACAACATGAATTGGAGACACATTCCAGCTTAAGAACTGCTGATTCTCAATATTGACCTCCTCTCCTCCTGCGGCCAGCAGGGTGAGGGAGGTGGTTCTGCCTCTCTACTCCACGCTGGGGAGAGCCCATGTGGGCTGCTCAGCACGGGACAGACATGGACCTGTTGGAGCAGCTCCAGAGGAGGCCACAAAAATGATCAGGGGGATGGAGCACCTCTCCAGGTGTTGCAGGTTGTTCAGCCTGGAGAAGAGAAGGCTGCGGGCAGAGCTGATTGCAGATGTTCAGTGCTTAAAGGGGACCCATAGGAAAGATGGGGACAGACTTTTTAGTAGGGCCAGCTGTGACAGGACAAGGGGGGATGGTTTGAAACTAAAAGGGGGGAGATTCAGACTAGACGTAACAAAGAAATTTTTTATGATGAGGGTGGTGAAACACTGGCAGAGGTTGCCCAGAGAGGTGGTGAATGCCCCATCCCTGGGAACATTCAAGGTCAGGTTGGACGGGGGTCTGAGCACCCTCACCTAGCTGAAGATGTCCCTGCTCATTGCAGGGCGATTGGTCTTTGAAGGTCCCTTCTGACCCAAACTATTCTATGATCCCTCAAATAATCTGGGAGGAATGCGTCATTCTGCCGTTCTCTCCACTGAACTGAGAGCCCTGATGTCCCTTCAGAATATCATCTCCGGATGTTTGGAGTAAAGGGCATCTGCAAGTCTAATCTGTGGGGTTATCAAAGCACGGGTAGGACTCGAGCATCCCATTCCTAGGTTTTCTGAGGGTACTTCTGAGAGTTTTCTAACGAAGTTGATAATGCTGTTATAAGCAAACCTCTGGAATCGCTGTGATGTGCTTGTCTTTCTGAAATAAGGCCACTAAAGAACATTTCCAAAGCCTGAATTCATGTATTACTTTTAAGTGTTCTACATATGCAGTACTACAGCCTGGCAGTGGCTTCCTTTAAGTTGCACTTTCTCAAAGTGAAGTCCTGGCCAAAGGAAGCATAAAAGCTGCTGTTCCGAAGCACGTGATACAACTTAGAGACCTCCGTGGGCTGTGTGGCCCATACTTGGAAAAACTTGGGAAAGAAGTTGCAGCATGAGGTAAAAGACAAACTGATTTATGTTTCACGGGGGTCTCCTGGGCTGTGGATCTGGGTAGGCTTTTTCTGTCATGAACCAGTTTTGCCAGTGCATCCATGATAGACCCTGTCTTCACTTTTTAAAATGCTAACAGGCTGCTTGTGGCTGGGATCAAATGACTGCCCCGTTCCCTTCACCTGTGAAATTTCAGAGACGACGTGAAAGGGGCCATTGTTTCCCA
>NW_009269998.1:3447579-3451086 GCF_000687185.1 Egretta garzetta
TCTGCTTGAGAAGGCCTTGCAGTTAGTAGGTGAAAGCTATGGCACATTCATTAAACATCTGAACATTTATAGTGACTGGGCCTCACCCTTTCTGGGTTCTTTTGCTTACCCCTGCTGAGTGGGTGGGAAGGAGAAGGAAGGCTTCACCACTGAAACCATTGGGTTGGAACTATGATTAGCCCTCCACACACTGGTTTCTCTGTTCTCGGCTCCATCCTAAGCATTTATAGCACTTGTGTGCTTTCATGTGAATAAGCCCGTATGTTTAACGAGCATTTTGAAAAGCATTTCTAGTAGAATATACTTGTGCTGGACTACAAGGGGAAGATGCAGTGAGTGCGTTCAGGTTCAGACAGATGGTGCCTGCTTCAACAAATGAAAAGTCACTTCTGGGGTTAAAACTGGGAACAGAAGCTGTGAGAATGCGCTGGCATTTTTCAAACCATTTGAAACACAAGCACATAGGCTAACCACTTCTGCGAGAACATACTGGGGCTGGCCAACAGTCTTACTGTCCCAGGGTCCTACTTGTTAAATTTCTGGGATATTTTCTACAGAAGGACTTGAGAATGCCACCAGGATGGGCTGGTGATGCTATTAAGGTGGATAGCTTCTCATATGCCTTACGAGGAGCATTTGATCTCGTGTCGTGAAATTTTTAACGCGTTACATGGTAGATGCAGAACATGCAAATACGAAACACGAAGTAAAGACGAATAGTATCAGTAAGTGTGTATCCAGAGAGGTAAGGGGAAGATGGGAGAAGTCCTCAAAGGGTTTTTCAACCTGTTTGTCAAAGGAAGGAGGAATCTGACCTGAATATGAACTGATGATAATAAGGACTGCGCTCAGTGAGCCGAAGCGCTGGAAATTTTATTTTTTGTACAAATACATTTCTTCTCTGTTTTGGTTTCAGACCTCATTTAGTTTCCAAACGGTAACACTCTATTGACATTAAATACTCAGATTATAATAAACTGACTGTGACTGTTTTCTGAAAGTATGGACCAAAATGTAATAACAAAGCTAATAAATAATGTACCTTAGAAAGCTCGGGAGTGCGATTTATGACATTATGCATTTTATTTCTTTTCTTTTTAAATATGTTTCGTGTGATCTAGCTAAAAAAAAAAAAATAAGTTGTAGCACTGTGTGTCCTTAGACCCTGGTATAGATGGCACACAAAAGGAAGCTTGTCCTTCTGGGACCTGGCTCTGAATCAATTACAGACGACAGAGAAATGCTCTTTTGTGGCTGCTAAAGTTCAGGAATGAATTCTGGCAGGCTTAGCCAATTCCCTAATGCAGCATCCACGTTACCAACATCAAATTGGCAGCTTTTGCCTGTCCCAGTGGGGACAGGGTAATGAATGGATTTAGTTAAGGTGTCCTGACTCATCTACCAAGTGCCTGGTATGTGCACCAAGGCCCTCCTGTGTAACTTCCAAAAAGCTGTCATTCAAAGAAAAATGAAGTTTAGAAAGTTTGCTGGCTAGCACTAGCACAGCACACGACCGCGCTTCAGTCTGCCCCGAGCACCCTAGAAAAAGCTACCGTTCATTTTCCTGCCAACTGGTAGATGCTAAGGCACTGTCAGAGGAGTCTGTTTGTCAGAACTTATGATTTCCTGCGACGTTTTTAAGGAAGATAATTTCTTCACAATCGTCATGCTTTCCTTCTTTTTTTTTTTTTCACCATCCCTTCAAAATAACTTGCACCATGCCAGATGACTGCTTGGCCTATGGATAATTTTAAGTGAGTTGCCTTGGAATAAGGCGTTGTCATTCTTGAGGTCCCAGGCTTCTGCATTTCCAGAGGGTGATGCAGATACACTTTTTGGTGAGGCTCCAACCCCTGCCTGGCTGTGCAGTGAAGACTGACAGTGAATCCAAGAGTAAATAAATCAGAAAGCCCAATGACATCCAGGTTCTACAGGTACCATCTGCCTGTTCCGTTATTTTTGTTCCACGAGTGTCTCCAAATCTCTACACTTTTTATAGGGCCTATTCTTAAAAATTCATTCCATTTATTTTTAATGCTAATGCAAAGAAATGGGGAAAATTTTTATTTGCATTTGAGTTTCTCTGTCCTCGCTCATGTCCCTAAAATCCATCCCGCTGTTCGGGGGGGGCGGGGAGGAAGCTACTGAAACAAGAGTAAGAATTTGGTCTCCTTATACAGACTTTTCTGTTTAACCTTCCCTTCTCCTTCATTGAGAAAAATGAAAGAGAATAAAATAACCAAGGTTAAGTTCAGGTTTCCTTGTTTATTTTGGTTGCTTCAGCAAAGATTGGTAACATTCATGGACTCTGAAGCCACAGGTGATCGAATGCAATAGAAAGATAATACAAAAATAAACTAATTTGAGTCACTGGAATGATCTATTTGGCTGTTTCTTTCAATATGAAACTGAAGTCTGGAATCTTGAAGGGCTTGTGTCAAGCAGAAATTAATTCTCTTCTTCACACTACTGTAAATCAGCTTCTATTTCACTGCACAAAATAGCATTGGGCTGGTGTCTAACAGGAACTGAGCCCATGTGCACAACTATAAATATATGTATGTACATATGTATGGTTTGTGGAGGGTTGGTTTGTTCTTTCAGTACTTTCAAATTAGTAATTGATTTGCTGCCATGCATAATTTCCCCACAGAATTCCATTAGAGAATCATTTAGAATATTTGCAGAACCTCCCAGGCAGAACATGCTATAAATGTTAAACGCATAGAGAGATATCGCCCGTTCTTCACCCTGAAAGGGGGGGGGGGGGGGAAGAGAGAGAGGAAAAAAGTCTCCATAACAAAATCCACATTGCAAAGTTAGGCCCTTTGAACTTTCCCATCACCTTACCAGTGTTTCCCCACAGGCTGTCTAAAAGACAACTCAGCGATGTCTGAATGGAGCTGCACACAATAGCTCCTTCACAAGTCGCTCTTTAATTGATTACGGCTGTGTTTATAGAAGCAGAAGAGAATTTACTCAAAATGACAGATTGCCTTTAGTGTTAAAATAGTTCAGTAATGTTAATGGTAAAGGAGGTCCCTGCTAGCTCCTCTTCAGCTGCACCAAGTCCTGAAGATGAGTTCTTTGTTTCTTCAGCCTCCAATCGCTTTTTTCTTTCCCTCCTCCCCTCCTCGCTTTTTTCCGTCTTTCGAAGCCGTGCTATTCCAAACCTCACGGATTGCTGTGCAAATTTACATAGGGAATAGCAACTGACTGACTCTTGCAAAGCTAAAATCCTCTGAAATCACAGATTCAGGTTTTAAATATGAGAAAGGAGAAGAATAAACAATACAAACCTACAGGAACTCATCCTTGCTGCCCCCCCGCCTGTGCCAATTTGCTCAGATAATCACAGAGGCAGCGCTTGAGAGCGCAGCCAAAAGGTTGATCCGAATCGAGTAGTGGGAGGCAAAAGAAACTCCCCCCGAACAAGTCAGGAGTGCGGCGGGTGGACGTGGCTCGGAGCCCCCCCAGCCCGGCGGGTGCTGGCAGCACAGGCTCCAG
>NW_009269998.1:3451104-3465278 GCF_000687185.1 Egretta garzetta
TGGCACCCCCGCCACGAGTGACCTCTAACGGCTGCGTGCCCCAAGTAAGACCGGACAAAACCTCTCGGGGTGACGCCGTGCAGTTGCTATTTACTTGGAAGGCATTGTTAATGCCATGGTAATGCCATGTTAATGCCATGGTAATGCCATGTTAATGCCATGGTAATGCCATGTTAATGCCATGGTAATGCCATGTTAATGCCATGGTAATGCCATGTTAATGCCATGGTAATGCCATGTTAATGCCATGGTAATGCCATGTTAATGCCATGGTAATGCCATGTTAATGCCATGGTAATGCCGTCTCATCTGACACTGTATTTGGTTTAGCACAAAAGACACCTAAGATGGAGTCTTTCTTTCTCCCGTAGGATTTGAAGTGTCGGAGAGGAGCTGTCATCAGTAAATGATGGCATTCCGGGAACACAGGCGTGAATAAATCAGGTGGATATGATCAGTATCAAAATACCCTGAGGAAGACTCGGGGCGTCGTGAATATCCCTGCCAAATATCTTGTGAGCTATGATTGCCCTGAATGCCTCTTGATTGGCAAACACGTCGTCGCGACGCTTTTTAGTGACATTTCTCATTTCCAGATTCTGAGGCTTGACTTGCCACTGGCTGATGCTGCCTGCTTATTTTGTCATGCTGAAATACGCTACTGGCACAATTTAACAGTCTTTTGGAGAACTGTTAATATCTCCATGGTAAGAATGTCAAGAAAAAACCCCTTCCCAAAATTAGCAGAGAGAAGAAAGAGGTGGGGACACGGGGACAAAAAGTTCTTTCTCTTATTACACTGCAAATGCAGATCAAATCTTCTCATGTCTGTTAAATTACTCTGGCTTTACAGAAACAAAGAAAAAAAGAGTTTGGGCAGGTATTAATGATTACTTTTTCAGTATTACTTTTAGTTTTCCGGAATTGGGTCAAGTATTTATGAAAGTGTTTCTAGTTCTTATTACCTAGAGCTACGAAATACCTGAAAAGTTACACATTGCCATTTCACAGCAAGTTCTCTTGGGCTGTGCTCTCATCCATTTCACATCTACTTTCTGTAACAGAAGATGAGTTTGCTTGGTGTTCACGGAAGCAGTTGACTTGAAGTAAAGATTAGAAAATACCCGCAACAGCCAAAACTCTTTGCATGAAGGGTTTGGAAGAAAACTGACTCCACACAACACCATCAATCCAAGGTCTAATGACAGATGTATCCTCTCCACTTTACTGGAGAATGTGATGATGAATGGGAAAGGGGGAAAATGCACTGCAAAAATGACATGAAGATGTGGAAGACAGCGGTAGGCCAAAGTCTCTTCAGTCTGTGCCTACACAACTCCTGGGATGAAGGCGTTCTGAGAAGGTTGGAGTGCTGGTGGGTGCTTCTCACTGCAACAGGAGATGTGCCTGCTTTTGCCAGCACAACCCGCCCCAAGGAGATAAAGCCTCGCATGAACTGCCGACCGAGGTGCATGGGGAAGCAATTGGGAACCATGCAGTAAACGTTCTTAGTGCCATAATAAATAATTCATAAGCAGTGCCCTTGGGTTTCAGATCTCCTTAAGCCACCTTTATATTCAGAGGAGAACAAGGTCACCCAGGAAGGTCTAATGAGGAATCTCTGCTTGCTAAGCTTCTAGCAAGGCTGGAGGAGCGACAGGCGAATACGGGTTCCAGCTCAGTTCATCTGTGCCGATAACGCTCTGCAGGAGCAGCGGGTGGCTGCAATGCCTTCCTGCCCCCTGAACTGCAGCGTCAGGAAAGCAAATGGGAAGAGGCCCTGTGCAGCCCTGGATTCACATCGCTCTCCCGAGTCTGCTCAAGAATGGAACCTTATTTTTGTCTTCTACCCTCCACTGATTTAGCCAAATCTTCTGCAAGCAAATCGCACTTCCTATCTCACTTCCAAGGCTGTGGTTGCCTATTTTTTCTGAAGACTCAACAAAGAATAGAACTACTTACATGAACCTGGAATACTGAAAAGATGTTTTTGTGTTTTTTTTTAAACATTTCCAGTTGCCACTTTTGGAAAATCCAGATAAACCCCCCCCCAATATACGTGGGCAGGCCAAAAGCAAACATTAACAATTGGGGGTTGGACCAGATGACCTCTAAAGGTCCCTTCCAACCCAAAACATTCTATGATTCTAAGCAACCGTCTTACTGCAGGCTCATACAGAGCACACATTTGTGTGAGAAATTTGTGACGGGAACAATACATCTTGTGTCGCCTCACGGAGCTATAAATACACGCTCCTTCGTTAAGCCACAGGAAACGTCAAAGTTGTCAGCTGCCAGTGCAAAGACGTTCAGAAATTAAAAAATAACTACATGCAACGCTTGTTCTTGCAAATGTACATCCCGCTCAGGGGACAACTCAAGAAAGGTGGGATTAACCCTGCAGCCATCAACACAGTACACCCCGGGGGACTGGCAAAATCAGTCGCCGAAAAGTGTATGTGAGTTTAGGAGCCTGAGCCTGAGTGTGAGTTAGGGTGGCTCCGTTAGCATCGCTTCGGCTAACGATGAATTACTTGGGCTCAGTTTCTGTCTCTGAACAAGTTGCCTTTGCTATACATTTGCTTATGATCAGTGTAGTTAATAGCCCAGGAAGGGAACCTGGCCTTTGATTTTTAAACATTGAAAAGGCTAATCAATCCTTACGCCCAGCGTATAATTACCCTCAGAAATTGGCTGGCACAGGTTACTATCCCGACAGATGCAAAAGCTGATTAAAAATCAAGCTCAACGGGGATAACGCTTGCAGCAGCAGTAGCTAGGACAAACCGACTAGATGACCTCTAGGGGTCCCTTCCAACCCAAAACATTCTACAATTCTATGATCCGCCAGTCGGGAGGCTTGAAGGAACGGATTTCTTCCCTCGTGCAGAAACAGGCGTGTTCCTCGCAGCCCTGTACCACCCCAGGCTTGCTACTTCTCCTTCAAAACCCGTCATTAGCCAGGTACAAGGGAGTGAGCACGAGGAGCAATTAAGACTCTGTAAGGGGAGTCAAGGAAGCGCTGATGAGTTGCCTGGGGCCTGTTTTAAAATGCAAGGAAACTCTTATGAGTGCTTGGAATGATCCTTACCTCTATTCACTTTATTTAGCACCGTATCTTCTGTAGGGCTGGCTCCGTGTACCTGCAGTATAACAGCTGGTGGGACTCTTCCGAAACGCTCATTCTGTTACATTAAACATATCGAAGGCAGTAAACCTTAATATAGATACAACACCTCATCATTTTTTAAATCAATTTATTATATCTTATTTAAATAAAATACATAACATCTGTAAGATACCTATATCACATATACCATATCTATAGGAGTTACATATTTCAATATCTTATATCTATAGGAGTTATATATCTAAATATCTAATTTAAAATATTTTACTATATCGTATTTATTGAATTTTAAGTAAAAGACAGTGTTTTACTGTAACACTTGGAAAATAAGGATACAAGCTTAATTTTCTTTTTTGAGGAGAACAAGTATATTGTAAATTTGTTTTGCTCAACAGACATTCATAGAATCATAGAATCATAGAATGTTTTGGGTGGGAAGGGACCCCTAGAGGTCATCTAGTCCAACCCCCCTGCAGGAGCAGGGACACCGCTAACTAGATCAGGATTAAAGCATGGTAATTGCAGAAATTCCAAGGATGCGTCTGCAGCTGATCCCTTACATGGATCAAAGAGGCTGGTGCTGGGCATATTTGGTACCCGAAGTTCTGTTTTGACAGACAGTGCTGGAAGCCCCATCCCACCTCTTGTTGCCCTTGACATTCTGTGCTGTTCCTGCTCCCGCGGGGCTTTGGCAGACCTCTGGCTGCTCTAGTTACTGTGGTCTGGGCTTTCTGTTGGATTTCTACTGAGAGTCTTTACCAAGGAACGGTAAATGTACTTGCATTACAGGCTGTAGATCCAGGAATAATTTGGTCTAAAGAGAAACTATTACGAGAGAACGTTATAGAACACAGCCCTGCTGCGCTTTGCACCCAACTGTGTAACATAATTTAGAAGCAGAAGCCATACTTAGTCCTGGACACAGCTTCATTTTGCACATGCTCCTTACTCAAACAAAAGCTTTAATTTTAAACTTTATTACAAATTAATTACAGGCTTTTTTAGAAAAAGCTCTACTTTGTTTAAATAATAGGGGGAACATTTGTGACTTTTTTTTCATATGATTGGGGAAAACTTCCTTTAAGAACCAAAGCTGTTGAAAATTATTATTTTGAGGCCTGAGAGAGCTTTACGTAAAGCTTATGTTTATTCATACAAATAAAAATTAAAATGTAAACACTTGTGATGGAATTGAAATAATATATCAGAGAGCAAATTATTCAAAGGAAATAAATAAAGCCAATGGCTGGGGTTTCCTCCCTTCCGTTCCTCTTCTTTGGCAGCAAGAGGACTTGTTCAGACAGTGCTGCAAACCCGTCGGGGACCCAGGTCTCCCATTCCAGCAAGTGAGGCTGAGAGGCCATCGCACTTACAGAGTGATTTGGTATGTTGTGGAGTGTGAGCTGCTTCATAATAAATGGATCATTTTGTGAGGAGAACTTAAAAAAAGCGTTGTTTTAAGGAGGCACTGGCGTCCTCCCTCTCTAGACTAAACCCTGCCAGGCATGGAGCAACGCTACGGCACTTGCTGTGGTTCAACCAAAATTGAGCATGAAGAGAGCTACGACAACAAGAATTTCCTCGCTCCCACTTCTGATCCAGGCAGTAAGACGGGCATGCATTAAATTAGTGTTGTGTGTGGCCATCCCATAAGCCTGCTGTACGAGCGCTGTCGCTGGAGCACGGCTCATCGCCGACCTGTAGGGCCAGCCTGGCAAAAGGGGAAAGCGTGGGCATCACCCTGCCCTGAGGCTGCTGGAGATCCCATGCGAGCGGACCTCCGGTTTTGGGTCAGAAAATAAGATTATGCTCACAACTACAAATATGATTCAAGCTAAGGAATCTCCCTGACTGATCTCCGCATCCAGCTCCTGGTGACAGCTGCAGGACTTTTTGGCCTAAAGGGATTATCTTTGATGTTAGGCACTTGGGAGCGTAAGCGGGGATTTCACTGTCCTGTTGGGAGTGATGGTTTCTCACCCAGTGGTTTGCATGGATTTTGGTTCCTTTTCAAGGTATCCGTGGGGGACAAGGGTTCCCGTGAATCAGCACAGCTTACTGCGCCAGCACAGATGCTCATAGCATCTGGGCAGACTTCTCCAATTCAGCGTCTCAAAGAAAACTGAGTCCTCCTTTACTGCACCTGGCCAGTGGTCTAATATAACCCACAGCCAAGAAACAATGGAGAAGAGGAAATGGCACGTGACAAATGTAATTTCTTTCCATGCTGCAATAGTTTACAGTTAGTGATGGCTGCTATTTGTTCTGTTATGACTTTGAGTAAATGTTCTTATTCAGTAAAATATTAACACACAGGGCTTAGTTCCATTCTTAGGATTACACAAACTTAACATAAAGAAAGATTATCCTGTGTCCAGGAGGGTCTCAACATCTGCTATTTATAAGCCCAGCTTTGTCAGAAGACTCTCCCTTCCCTACGGTGCGTGCTGGAATGGATAATCAGGTTTTACTCTTCAAAAGTGGAAGAGCCTAGCTCAAAAACCAGTTGCACGCCTTGCCTGGCCTGACTCTCAAGAGCTGGTTTTGTGAGGATGGCATGTTCCTCATACATCCTTGGCTAGTGTGCCTTACCTGCTGCAACACGTGTGCACGGCCTAACTTTGCCGGCTTAGAACCCCGTGGAAATTCATTGCTCCCTGTGCTTACAGGGAGCAGACCTCTGGCTGCGGCCAATGTGCCGAACGTCAGGCACGTTCATACCAGCTTCTTTTTATCACCTTACTTGGATGCCGTTTCAGATTAGTTTCCCTATGAAATGACAGTCTCATCCATCCTAAGAGTGACTTCTTATTTCATTGCCTACAAAGAGGCCTAAGCTCCCAATGTAAGTTCCTAAGGTGGATACATAAATGTAGGTGATAACGTTCCCAAAGTCTGCCTCTAATAACGCAAGCATGTTCTTTGTGGGAATTGTTCTTCACGTGATTCCCTGGTGTTTGCATAGTCTGAGATACTTATTTTAAACACCCGACCAGTCTAAATATATCACTGGCCACAGATGTTTTCCATTCTACACATTCTCCACAGGCTTTATTAAATTGTCTGTAACTAAACAGCGGGACCGAGCCTCCCAGTAGCGTCATGCTTTTAGTTGGCTTGCTCAGACTGGCGAATCTTGGTGGAACACCTCCGTTAGACACGGCTTTTCGTTGGCTTGCTCAGATTGGCATGTCTTGGTGGAACGCCTCCGTCAGGCACGCTCTGGGCAAACCCCGCAACACAGAGAATCCTGACGTGCTCCTCCACATTCACCTTACACTATGGAGGAAACTTCAGGGCTCAGAATCCATATCCCAATACGCACAATTTTCTTTTTCCATATAAAAATGATGAAGCCTTTATGAGCATCATAATCCTGTTTTGTACAAAGCCCTAATGAAAATAAAAGCTTGCTGTTGGCTCGTAACTGGTTTGTGATCTCCTCGCATAGCCATCAACCCACCCCCTGTATTTTGCTTTTATCTGCCCCTTCTTGCACATTCCGCTTTGCCAACTGATGCCACTGGTAGCTTGCCAAATTGCCATTCGGAAATTGCACTCACATTTTCCAAATTGTATGTTAGGTTTTTGTAATACCTTAAACAGACAAACATTTGAAAAAAGTCTCAACAATACATTCTTATAATTTCCCACCTAATGAGGTAATTTTGCCAAGTAAACTGGGAAAATACAAGGGGTTTGGATGCAAATCAGGTCTTTTATTTACATAACTCAAGTCCACGGTCCGCTTTTTCATGTAATCCCTGAAGTTATGCAGGTATAAAAAAATAAAGACAATCTATTTCAGTGGAAAAATGCCTGATTCTGAGCACATTTCCAATGCGATGACATCCTGTACATGGGAGAAAGGGAAAGCTCATCTAACCAAGAATATTTTATCTATGTCAATCTATCTGTACGCTGTGATACTTGGAAATTCACCTACTGTGATACGAGTCTCATCCGATGCAGTAAAGCCACGCCAATTATAGGAAGATTAGGACTGTAATAAATTCTCTAAGAAATGTTAAAACGAGAAATAAAAACCTTTGGTTCCTCATAATGATTGCAATCGTTTATGTCCTGACTTGACACTACCAAAAATCACTGATAAGGAGGTCATTCAAGGTCAGGAAATTCAAAGATGATTTTCTTATTTTGTGGTCTATAAGCCTCTCATTTTTTGGATCAGGAAAACCAGTTGTGGCAGCTCGCCAGTCCGAATACTCTGGGTAAAGAAACAGAGTTTCTCTTTTGCCATTTTGACAGGAAAAGGAGTTTCTGTTGTTCTCAAAGCCCTACTCTCCTGAGTGGGATAGCGTAGAACGTGAAGATTACGACACTTTTCCCGAACAGGACTGGTTGTTCTCCTGCTATCGCACAGATGCGATACGACCCTTAGTAAGAGGGAGCTGGGATATAAAAATTATCAATAAATTTCTGTATGTTTCTCCATAAAGGAGTGAAAGACTTAATGGGAAAAATAACAATAATGGGAAATAAGTTATTGCTTTGTGAGAACAAAATGGGAGAGATAAACATCTTTATGGCACCTGCTCAGACGGTTGCAGGATGCTGATGCTTTAAATGCATCGTTATACATGTGTCAGGATGTCTTTTCCCTCTTAAAACTTCATTGCTCAGTTTTAACTGCAGAAGCTTCGAGCTTTGTGAATATGGATGAACATGAATCATCCACACGCGTGACTCGTACGCGTCCTTGTGAAGGGCTGTGGCACAGAGCCAGGCTGATAGTGAACCTGAAAGATATGTGAAGTCAAACAAATAACGCAGGGTTCTGCAGCGAGCGGAGCAGAGGCTGTGCTGTTAGGTGAGAAAGCCACTGCGAAATCTCAAAACTGGGCCACCCCGCTGTCGCCTTCTCTTCCCACTCCCTGAGCCTGCCTCCCCTTTGGACTTCTCATCCTCGCCGCCATAGGCCACCAGCGCCGGCAACTGGTGCGAGCAGAAGCCTGAGCCCCGGGTGATGCAATGGATCACTTTTGGGGCTAGGGCAAGTCAACGATGCTGTTACGGCACGTAGTTCTGCTCGCCTGTAATTTGGCAGAGGTTGGGTGACACAATGCGGTTCGTCAATCAGAAATGCTTTGCTGCTCCATCAGTTACTGTCTTTGCCAGTCTTCCCAATTCTTTCCAGTGAGGGTGGTGAGACACTGGCAGGGGTTGCCCAGAGAGGGGGTGGAGGCCCCATCCCTGGGAACATTCCAGGCCAGGTTGGCCGGGGCTGTGAGCAACCTGATGTGGTTCAAGGTGTCCCTGCTCCTGCAGGGGGGTTGGGCTGGGTGACCTCGAGGGGTCCCTTCCAACCCAAACCGTTCTATGATTCTATGATTCCCAGTTTTGCAACAGGATGCAGTATGTTCTTTCTTGTACGCTCTGCAATACCATTAGACCTCCTTCACAACGGGCCATGATTGCACGTCGATACAGCGTCATCTATTTCAGGAAGTCGTTGGGAATACACCTCTCCATGTAGTACCACTGGATGCCCAAGTGCCAAGAGATGCTGACCCCGCGGTGTTTCCTGCGAGATGGAAAGGGGTGCTCAGGAGGTCCTGTGCCTCTGCGAGTCAGCCTTAAATGATGCTCATGATAAATCAGGCAAACAAGATTTGTGCCCATTTCAGTAACCGTGATACGTGGCCAAATTTCGTATTAAATTTGGCTGTCTACGGTCAGCAAATTCATCCTGACTGGAATTCTTTCTGGGTCTGTATTGCCATTACCAATCAGGTTCCAAAGTTGGGATATGGCCTGTTTCTTGTAGGCAAACCAGTCATTTTCAATGGTAGAGCAGCTTTAAAGAAGGGTCAATGAGATTCATTTAAACAGTATTAAACCACTGCTAAACAGATTGGGGGTTTTATCAGTTAAACCGAGTGTCTCAGAAGAGAATTCATTTTATTTTCCATCAGCTGTTGGCACAAATTATGAAAAGCCATCAAAGTAAAGATTAAAGCAGAAGCTTTATCACTTTACAGAGTGGAATTATGCACCCTACTCTGAACCAAAGACAAGTTAATACACACATACACGTTCCCATTAAGCATATATAATATCTCATCGATACATAATTAATTTCAGAGACAAGAAGCTGTACTGCACATTGGTAGATTCATTAGGATAACCTAATATTTTCTTAGAAAAAAATGTAAAAAGTGTTCATAATAAGCTAATACATTTTTTTAGGACTTCCCTGAAATTTTATTCATTGTATTCGTACAATCTTGGTCCTTGGATTAGACGGGACACGCTACTGTGTGCATTCAGTATTGAGAGCCTGGAGTTTAAGCCTCCGTTACGTGACAGGGTGCACTCATCTCAAAGCAACACCCGCAGACTGTAACTATCAGCCACGGATTCTATAGAAACATCGGGTAAAAAAGAGGCTTGCTGACACACATTTAAAATACAAACAGCTTCTCCAAAATTCATCCAAATTAATGGAAGGAGCTATTCATACTTCAACAGACAGCGGATGAGGCTGAGTAGCTTTGGTCTCAGCCTGTGAATGCTCCTCTCCCTCCACTCCGATGGTAGGACTATGGCTTAATTTCAGAGGTGTATCACAAGCCGGCAGGGTAAGCAAGCCAGGGAAGAGAAGGTCTGATAAGAAAGTAAAGATGCAAGGAATGGATATAAATAGAATGTACAGGTCAGAGGTATTTTTATGTTTATCTGCACATACGATGAATTAGCGATAGCACCGGGCTCAGCTGCCCGCCCGTGGCATCGGCTCACGCCGTGAGCGTGCCTGGCCCACGCTCGCTGGACCCGCTGTCGGGGTACCTGTCTCGCATCCCGAAGGCACTGATTCCCTGTGGTCCTGTACCTTGCCTAGATACCTGCCCAACCGCCTTAAACTGTATCAGATTTGATGGATGAGCTTTATCTGCAACAGCTCTTCCCAGATTGCCGAGACATCTTTGATCACCGTTGCTATGTACCCGGTCAGCAGAAGAGAAGCAGCAGCAAGGCACAACTTTCTCAGCAGACTTTTTAGCTGATGCTACATTTAAAGAAAATGATCTCTGTCACGTCTGGTTTCACTCAGATAACTGCTTCCTGATGCCGTCCTCCGTTCTTAGACCTGGCGTTACTTTAGGCAAGCCCACAGACCCAATATCCTGTCATTTCTCGATGCCTGCAGCATAAAGGAAGGGAAACCCAGCTTTTTCCTGGATGGACTAGAAAATATTGTTTAATTGTATTTTTGATGCAAAAGCAGCAAAGTTCAGCAACAATTCAGTCCTATATGAAAGCAAGGTGAAGACCTGCTACAGGCGTTACTTCTGGTGACACGTCAGCTGTAGCCTGCTTTTGCTGAAGAAGGGGAACAGGGACTGCTCCCTGAGTGTTTTAAAATCAAATTATGAAAGTACAGACTGTACTAGACACTGTACGGGAGAACAGCTTAGCACAATCTAATGATCATGGAAAGCACAGCTGTCCGAGATGATTAAGAAAATCCCGGGAGATCGGCAGCACGGCCGGTCCAGCGCGCGGTCCGGACGCCGCGGTGCTGCCTCTGATCGCGCTCGCGCTCTTCTCCTCGCCCTTCCCAGCTAAGCCTGGAAGCAGAAGAAATTATTGGGAAGTTGGAAATCAAATGATGTCTGTTCCGCTGTTCTCTGGTAATACAGCACCAACGTGAGACAACGCTTCCTAGGCTCCCGCTTCTCTCTGATTTTCTCTAGTACCAGCTCACACTCTATAAAGTAACAGGGAACCACACCACTTGTACTTCACCGACTATTAGGCTTCTGTGATTTACTGTTATTTCTCCCATTATCGAATGAATTTGCAGTGTGTATATCGTACGTAATAGAAGAAGTGCTCCTATATATCAAACTACTAGGAAGATCTGAATTTTGGATTTGCTTGTATTTAAACATAATCATGTGGAAGCACAATTATTAAAAACAAACATTCTGGTAACACAGAATCCCAGAATCCCAGAGTGGCCGGGGTTGGAAAGGCCCTCGGGAGCTCACCCAGTGCCACCCCCCTGCCCAAGCAGGCTCACCCAGAGCAGGGGGCACAGGACAGCGTCCAGGCGGGGGTTGAAGATCTCCAGAGAAGAAGACTCCACAGCCCCCCTGGGCAGCCTGGGCCAGGGCTCGGGCTCCCTCAAAGTCAACAAGTTCTTCCTCCCGTTCAACTGGAACCTCTTCTGCTTCAGTTTGGTGCCATGGCCCCTTGTCCTGCTGAAACCCATTTCCATATCTTCTTACTAAGCCAAGCAAACACGCCAGATTATACTTACTAATATTAGCGTGTCCAGCGTAACATCTACAGTTAGCCAGTCCATCCCTGCTGTGGCACAGGCCTACAGTGTGAAGTGCTAATGATGGGTTTGTTTCCCAGGGGAGTATACCGGAGAATTAACTCTGGCTCGGTGACATTCACTGGGATTTACTCTTCTTCCATGGCAAAGGATTTAAATGCAGCAAGATGATGTATTATGCTGTGGTAATGATGAAGGGAAGGCTGGCACTAACTAGCTGCTGCCAAAAGATGTGCTATACCAATATACCCCTCGAGGGAAATACCATTTTCATCATTTGAAAGCCTACTGCTTGAATTTAAAAGAGACAACTTATTGTAAGCCTTACCACGCCTGCGGTGGAGCCAGCTTTTT
This sequence comes from Egretta garzetta, assembly GCF_000687185.1. Taxonomy (NCBI): domain Eukaryota; kingdom Metazoa; phylum Chordata; class Aves; order Pelecaniformes; family Ardeidae; genus Egretta; species Egretta garzetta. Next base: position 3,462,897 of record NW_009269998.1, read on the forward strand.
CTGGGTTTCCAACTAGATCACTCTTATAACGCTAGAATAAACCAAGCCAAATCAATGGATTCCTAATGGGAAGGCATGAATTTGAGAGAGCGCTGGCGTAAGGTAAAACACTGCTAACAGAGACCTGTTCTCACTGGGTCGTTCTCTGAAACTCAGCAGTTATGGGTGCGGAGCCTCTATCTCCACTGAGTTGGGGTTTTTTGCTTATATTGTGTATGCATTGCTAGGAGAGATTATTTGTTTTTATTAGCTGAGACTAACATAACTTGTAAAAGTACAGCTGGAGAACCAGCAAACACATTTGAATTTATACGGTAAAATGTATATGGTCGCTTTCTGAAATGTGAATCTCTTAAAGCCTGTTGGGATAGCTGAAAGCAATGAGACACCTCAATTTGCAACGCGAGCTACGGTTGTAGTTTTTTCTAAGAGAAGGGGACATAGTGCTCTAAGAAAGTCAGATACGCAACCAAAACGTTGAACCGTTGTTTATTGTAATCAAATACAAGGTCACCAAATTCATGGGGGTCTTATCCAGGGTTATGGACAGAATCCAAGCAACTTAATCAGTGCTCCATTATTTACTGTTTGCTATTTATTAAAGAACGCTTGTGTAGAGGTGGGAGGAGGTTACCTCAGCTTTTTACATTTGCACTGTAGGATATGTCCCCTGTCTGGGAGCTATTACAGCCTAACAGATGTCTCCCAGATGGTCATCCGATAGCAAGTCATGCACAGAAGTCAGGTCAGCAACTTTGGAAATAAAATCCAACTCACCGGAAATATTTACAGTTGATTCAGCATGCAGCAATACGACCTTTATTAATGTCCAAGGGAAAACAAGAGGGGAAGTTTACATACTTAGAATAGAAAACTTTTGGTAAAAATATAGGGAAACTTTTAGTTTGGCATTCCTAAGGCAGACCCAAAGTTAAAAAGAAGAAAGAAAAAAAGTTTAGCATACTCAGAATAGCAAACTTTTTGGTAAAAATATCAGGGAAACTTCTAGTTTGCTCTTCCTGAGGCCTGCTCAATGTAAAAAGAAAATAAAAAACTCCCTCATAAATATCATATCATGACATCTGCCTGAACCAGATGGGATTAAATGGATTGTGGAAAACTTATGAGTTGGAAACAAAATACATCATCTCTCGCGCACTCTGAGTGCCTGCCCGTAGTTACCCAATTACTTCTCTGAAAGCCATTGGAGCCGCGTGGAGCTCTGGCACGCAATGACCTGCTACTTCTACCAATTAATTGCCAAAGCATCGCCCTGCTCCGCGCACGGAAGCAGAGCCTTGCAGCACGAGTAGAGCACACGACTTGCCTGCTCAGCTTGGATGGAAAACTGGAACAACTACCAAGGGACAATGGCATTAGCATGGAGTAAGGTTATCTCAGAACGGCTCTGTCTGTTTTTTAACAGTTTGACACCTCACTTGGGCACTCTGCAAACACTATACTCAAGACGAAAATAAATATTAATGTTCATAGTTATCTATTTGCAAAATCTAACATTACGATCTCTAAAGCCAATGTAGAAAACAGCTAACTTAAAAGCAGTCTGCATGACTTAATCTTAAGAATGGAAGTCACGAGGACGGAGCCAGCCTAAAGCCAATGTAGAAAACAGCTAACTTAAGAGCAGTCTGCATTACTTAATCTCAAGGGTGGGGGTCACGAGGACAGAGCCACTCCCAGGCTGGGATGCTGTGATTACCCCCAGAGGGGTCACTCACCTCTCCTAGGGCAGGGAAGCTTGCTTTGTAGCAGAAGCATCTCAGGGACATGCCTGAAGTTAAACAATTTTGCTCCCATCGGGTTAGCTTTGGGCCAGGTCAGCAAGCAGAAACACGGTAGGAACGCACCTTTGGTCTGCCCAGCTGGGTGGGGCTGGCTGGAGGGAATAGTCTGGAGCAGAGGAGGCTGAGGGGAGCCCTCATCGCTCCCTACAACTGCCTGAGAGGAGGGGGGAGCCGGGGGGGTCGGGCTCTGCTCCCAGGGAAGGGGCGATGGGACGAGGGGCACCGGCCTCAAGTTGTGCCAGGGCAGGGTGAGGTTGGCAGCCTGGAGCAGAGGAGGCTGAGGGGAGCCCTCGTCGCGCCCTACAACTGCCTGAGAGGAGGGGGGAGCCGGGGGGGTCGGGCTCTGCTCCCAGGGAAGGGGCGATGGGACGAGGGGCACCGGCCTCAAGTTGTGCCAGGGCAGGGTGAGGTTGGCCATGGGGAACAATTCCTTCCCCTTGGGGCTGTCAGGGGCTGGAAGGGGCTGCCCAGGGAAGGGGTCGAGTCCCCAGCCCTGGGGGGATTTAACAGCCGGGCAGAGGCGGTGCTGAGGGCCAGGGTTTGGGGGTGGGATGGCAGGGGTAGGGGAACGGTTGGA
>NW_009269998.1:3468122-3474467 GCF_000687185.1 Egretta garzetta
GCGCGGGGACGAGGGGCAGCGGCCTCAAGTTGTGCCAGGGCAGGGTGAGGTTGGCCATGGGGAACAATTCCTTCCCCTGGGGGCTGTCAGGGGCTGGAAGGGGCTGCCCGGGGAAGGGGTCCCTTCAGCATCAGAGATCCAGCCAGGCCATTTGCTGTAACATTCCCTTTACTCTGCTTTGGGTGGCGTAGGAAGTTTGCATTTCTCTCCTGGCAGTTGTGCGTCACTAATTTCTGTAGAATGTTTCATTCACAAAACCAAAAGTGTATGGTGACTACGTAAGTTTGAAAAATTATTTAAAGAATGAAAAAGGGGGGGTGTAAGTGACTTCCATGCCTGACTCTCACCCCCGTTTTCACAGTTCATTATTCTGCAGGCAGCACCGTTTACCTCCGCCTTCTCTAACTGCTCAGAAAAGCGTTCATTAGGAGACTGCTTGGAAAAGCGTTCATTAGGAAAACGTTCATTTCGAGTGACCTAACTTCTTACCGCGAGTAGCTTGTTGGTTTGAAGGTTACGTCTGCGCTGTAATGCGGTGCCGGCCTTGACTACAAGAGCCAGGGGGGGCTTGGAGAAAATGCCGTAGGGCTTTCAACACTTTTTAATTCTGAATTGGCTTTAGTCCTATTTCGGGTTTGAAATAATTTATTTCACGCAATTTTTGAATTACAGAGGCTGCTGAGGTGCTTTTAGTCGTACAGCTGTAGTGCTTTCTACCTGCCTTTATAAAGGGGCTACAGGATTTCAGGCACTAGAGGCGGATTCTCAGTTTGTCCTTTTGGGTGAAGTGCAGTGATCTGCTTTCTGGGATCGGGATGAAGGATGCGGTTTGGCTCTGGTTTTGGTGTTTATCGCTGTTTGTCAACTACCAGGGTGTAAAGTCAAAGTGTCTTCTACTTGCCCTGGAGAGACCAGCTGAGGTTCACGGCAGTCCTCAGTTGCTGGAAGAAGAGCAGGTAGCCCAGACCAGACCCCGGGTTGTGCCATGACTTTCACAGTCTTTTTGCTTATAAAGATTGCGCAATAGAATACTTCTGCTGGAAGGGACCTGCAACCATTGCCTGGTCCAACTGCCTGACCACTTAGAATTAAATAATCTGGTTTTACCAGACAGAGCCAAAAAGCTTTAAGAAATATATGTGCCCTAGATTTACACATTTTGGGTCGAGTTCCGCTGTCGCTACGTGACCTCAGTGGGAATACTGCCTGGGTGAGGGGCGAAGTCTTCAGCTTCCGATGATATGCTCGTAACGCACACGAAGCAGACACAAAACAAAACAGAGGACTAAAGCTTGCACTTGCCTGCACTCTCAGTTACTGATATCACCGTCATTTCAATGCCGTTTGGTATGGGCTCCGTTTTTTGGAATGCTTTGACGCATTCTTGCTGCACACCAAATTCATTTGAAGTTGGCCAGAGTGGTACCTATTAGTGCCTAACGTAAAAATTAGTTCTAAAATGGATTTTCATAACCCGAGGGCAGATGGTACATTTTAAATGACTTACAAATGTCAAGGTCGCTGTAGCTTTTTATTTTGCCATGTCACTTTGGGAAGTATAACATGTTTTCCTGGAGGCGTTACAGCTTTTTGCAACAGAATTTTTGAATAGAAATTTACCTTTGATGTTACAAGATTCTATAAAATAGAAAGGAAAAGAAAATAAGTTTACTTCTTGACAGCAGACACATGACTGCAGAGCTTGACTAGGCTGTCACTTTAAATTAATCTTTAAACAGGAATGTTGCTTGAAATTTAAAACATAGATTTTTTTTTTTTTTTTTTTAAAATGAAATCAAATAATCTTTATAAAGACTGGCATACTCCATAATTAACTAGGGGTCATATTATTTTTGAATCTCTTATCATTTAGTCTGGAGAAGAGGAGGCTGAGGGGAGCCCTGATCGCCTTCTACAACTGCCTGAGAGAAGGCTGTAGGGAGGGGGGGGTCGGCCTCTGCTCCCTGGGAACAGGTGATAGGACGAGGGGGAATGGTTTGAAGTTGCACCAGGGCAGGTTTAGGCTGGACATTAGGAAAAACTTCTTCACCGAAAGGGTTGTCAGGCTCTGGAATGGGCTGCCCAGGGAGGTGGTCGAGTCCTCCTCCCTGGAGGGATTTAAAAGAAGGATTGATGAGGTGCTTAGGGACAGGGTTTAGTGGTGGGATGGCAGGGTTAGGTTAAAGGTTGGACTCGATGATCTCAAAGGTCTTTTCCAACCAAAGTGATTCTATGATTCTATGATTCTATGATTAAGGGGCAAAGAGTTGTTTGTACAGCACTCAAGGCTGTGTCCAACAGTGCCTTGCTCCCGTTTGCTCCACCTCTTCATTTCACTGCTGTCTCCCTAGAGCGGACACAAGGGCTACTCCAGTATTAAAAAAGGATGACGCCCTTTCTTCCTCCTAAGGTAAGGAGCTAAGAGTGGGAAATTCCAGTGGTTCCCTAGGCCAGGGTATGCCACATGCGTGATCTCCTTCAATGGACAGTACATTTAAATTGCAGTTGTCCCAGTGGGTTTCAAGTCTGAACTGTATTGAATACTTAGACCTCAATCCAGCCCACAATTACTGAGACTGACGTGCTTACAGCTTGTGCTCGAAGGGCTCCACCTGAGGCAGAGCGCTCGGCACCGTGCACGTAGAAGCCTTTGGCAAAGTGAGCGATCCATGCGTAACGCCTACTGCTGCTGCGAGGATTCGGTGAAGCTGGGTGGAATGGTCTTGGCCTGAGGGGCCCTGGTCTGAGAAGTATCAACCTTACAGGAGAAAAGGTCTTCTAAGTTGATATTTCACTTGAAGACCTCTGCCAGATCATGCCGAAAGCATACAGATGGAGGCACTGCGGTGCTTCACTGCGCAGATTTTACCAAAGTTACGCTACAAAAATACTGTTCTGAATGTATAAAATGCTTTGTTAGCCCTGCAGGGTTTTTAGCTAGCGTGCAAAAAGAAAAAAAAAAAGAATGTTTGTCTCAAGGGGAGAATTAATACGCAAATATCATCATATAAATATAAAAATAATTTGCTTTATAAAAGCCAGAAATAAACAGGTGGACTTATAAGGGTGCACACCTGAAAGCCTTCCAACCCAGTCATGCTCCTATTCAGCAGAATCAGAATAATAACACACTAGATAAAAACTCTAATTAGGGTACAACAAGGAGAAGAACCTAGGGCGAAATACAGCCTTTTATAGCCGTGTCTTAAACAAAGCAGAGCTGCAAAAGGACTTTCATGGACACTGCACTGGAAAGACTTTAACCACCAGTGAATATCCCTTACGTTTTGCAGTTTAGCTTAAGGTAGCGTTCTCTCGTTCTTCTCTGTTCCTCCTTTCAGATACGACCTGACTCCAGTCTCAGGCTGACTTTGGCACCAATCTGTGAGGTAAATGTACACATCTAATATTAATGACTGCTTGAGCTCTCCTATTTACCAGGGACAATGGGTGAAAGCCACCATATTCCCATACGACATCTGCCATCCTCTTCTGGGATTTACACAAAGCCTTAGTGATAAGCGAGCTGCTGTAATTCAAGTTAATAAATCTCCGGATGGCTTTTACAAGTTATTAAAGAAAATTCTCTTTGCAGCAGGGCAGCTTCTTCTGACCAATGAAGTTCTGCCAGAGTAGAAGCAGATATACCTACTAGCATTGAAAAACAGGGTCAACACACAAAGAAAAAAGTTTAAAAAAAAAATACTCTCAAACAAAATGAAGAGTCTGTTACAACCCGAGACTCTTCAGGGTTTGGGAGATATATAGATCTATTTAAATGGAAATTCTGGTGATGAAGCCTCTTGTATCAGTTTTAATCCTTACACTTGTACATCAATAGTTCTAAGACCAGAGAAAGTCCAGGAAGAATGCTGATATCCTTGAATAAATACCTCATGCAGTACCTGGGTATCAGTGGGGCTGTTTAGGTTGGACATTGGGAACAATTCCTTCCCCTTGGGGCTGTCAGGCACTGGAAGGGGCTGCCCAGGGAAGGGGTCAAGTCCCCAGCCCTGGGGGGATTTAACAGCCGAGCAGAGGCGGTGCTGAGGGCCAGGGTTTGGGGGTGGGATGGCAGGGGTAGGGGAACGGTTGGGCTGGGGGAGCTTCAAGGGCTTTGCCAACCCAAACCACTCTGTGATTCTATGAAACAAGGGCCTAAACTGCCCAGTCATGGGGTGGAAGAATAAAACCAAGTGGCTTTCAGTCTTCACTCTAGTTCTCTTAGAACCTAAGACTGGCTCTGGTCAAGCCTGAAGAAAGACTTAGGCTTCTCTGCCGTGCTGCCCCGTTAGGATGTGTTACTGCGTGCACGCTGCAACTGTGCAGGCATGTTCTGTAGATGTGAGGTCCCTAACGCTGTCATTCTGGCGGCACAGAATTTTCAACAAATCTTAATGGCAAATATTTCACTTAAGGACTTTTACTTCATGTAGTTGTTGCCTATATAGGGATATAATGATTATTTTTTTTTTCTTGGAAGGCAGCCTTAGATGTTTTTGAAGGTGCCAGTAAGCTTATACCTGGGAGTAAAATGAGTAATAACCTATCTATTTAACACAACTACTGCAACTTGGTGTCCTTTATATAAGCCTGCCTCAAAGTACGTTAGTAAAGACATACACTGAAACAAGAGTTAGCACGCTTATGTGACAGGAGCTCAGCTTCAGTCAATTGTAAATGCGTTTGTAAAAAGGGAGCTCACTTTGCAGATGAATGTTGAATTATACCTCAGCTCAGAGCCTGCCGCGGGCAGGACAACGTCGGGGTGAAGTTGGCGTTGTAGCACCACGTAGCCGTTGCCCGATCAGCCCCCAGTGTGACTCGCAGATGCTGTTTCAGAGTGGGCAAAACAGGCTTTCCACACCACTTATCTCGCAAGGAGCGTGGTTTCCTCGCCTACCTATTGAAAATAGGATCCCGATCTCTGACTGGCAGGAGCGTACTGCATGCACGCCCAGACGTGGGAAAGGCTGATGGATATGAAGCTAGTTCCAAACCTCTTTTATGGTGGAACCGACAGGCGCTGACCTGGCTTACAGGCTGTTCTGACCTCTATAACCTGCTTTCATTCCTCCACAGTTTTTGACATATGGGGATCACCTGGAAGGAGCCGTGCCTTTAACTCTGCAGTGCAGGAGGCGGCTAGTTGAGTACCTATGCTCTGCCCGCGGCAGGCCGTTTAACCTTACTGTAGTTAATGTTTCCCATAAGAAGATGGAAGAATTACTGCAGAAATTAAAAAGTGTTTGTAGGACAAGTTCTTCTTCTACAAGTTCTTCTTTAGACTGAAGAAGAGAAGGCTGAGAGGGGATCTCATCAACACCTACAAATATCTCAAGGGTGGGGGTCATGAGGACGGAGCCAGACTCTTCCCAGTGGTGCCCAGTGCCAGGACAAGGGGCCATGGGCACAAACTGAAGCACAAGAGGTTCCAGTTGAACAGGAGAAGAACTTGTTGGCTGTGAGGGTGGCCGAGCCCTGGCCCAGGCTGCCCAGGGGGGCTGTGGAGTCTCCTTCTCTGGAGATCTTCAACCCCCGCCTGGCCGCTGTCCTGTGCCCCCTGCTCTGGGTGAGCCTGCTTGGGCAGGGGGGTGGCACTGGGTGAGCTCCCGAGGGCCCTGCCAGCCCCTGTGATTCTGGGATTCTGTGAGTTCACAGAAATGGCAAATGGTGAAAGGCAATCAGCTCACGTGAAAGAATGCTGCTCTTCTGAAACCACTTTGAGAAGATAGTCAGTAATATGGTGTCATCTGTGAAAGTCTAATGGAGCTTTGGGCTAAGGGACCCAGCAGTGGGGATCAAACCACTGCACTGCATAATATAAAAAGGGGAAACGGCTTAGGGCGACAGAAATCAGAAATAATGCCGATGGAAATAAGCAAGATCATCTCATTTTATAGCAATAGGTGCAAAATAGAAAACTGCATCTAATTCTAGATGCAGTTACAGGACAGAAAACAAATTCTAAATCTGAAACTAAACCTACCATTCTAACTAATTACGTAGGACAGAGATAATGAAATATAAGTTCGAATTAAATATATCAAATCTCTTCTCAGTATACGGAGAAATATACTTCTTAGTATATTCTCAGTGGATGGATGAAAAGCTGGCCATGAGCCGGCCATGGGTGCTGGCAGCCCAGAAGCCAACCCTACCCTGGGCTGCATCCCCCGCAGCGTGGCCAGCGTCGAGGGAGGGGATTCTGCCCCTCTGCTCTGCTCTGGGGAGACCTCCCCTGGAGCCCTGCGTCCAGCTCGGGAGCCCTCGGCACAAGGAGGACATGGACCTGTTGGAGCGGGGCCAGAGGAGGGCTACTAAAATGCTCCGAGGGCTGGAGCC
>NW_009269998.1:3474521-3479358 GCF_000687185.1 Egretta garzetta
AGGGGGGATGGCTTTAAACTGAAACAGGGGAGGTTTAGACTGGATCTAAGGAAGAAATTCTTTGCAGTGAGGGTGGTGAAACCCTGGCAGGGGTTGCCCAGAGAGAGGGTGGAGGCCCCATCCCTGGGAACATTCCAGGCCAGGTTGGCCGGGGCTGTGAGCAACCTGATGTGGTTCAAGGTGTCCCTGCTCCTGCAGGGGGGTTGGGCTGGGTGACCTCTGCGGGTCCCTTCCAACCCAAAGCATTCCATGATTCTCTACTTTCCAGTTTTTGAAAAAATCTTTACTCAAAGCAGTCCATGGAGTGGACTGCACCTATGGAGAATACATCTATGCACAGCTTCTAGAATCATGTAGTGTTCTCAGTACCAGCAGAAAGAGCTACAGCTAAGATGAGCAATCTATACGGATTTGTATAAAATATAACTAGTCTATCTATAGTAGCAGCTAAAATGCATGTAAGAACAAGAAAATACCAATTTTTCATACACGAAAATGCTGCAGAGTTCTACGAAAGGGAAGAATAACAAAACGTTTACGGTACCAATCGCAATTAAGAGTCACAGCGCCATCTAGCGGTCAAACATGAAAAAGCAGAATTCTACGTGAATTCTCCGTCGGTTTGGTACTTTATTCATTTTCTTTTCACAGGGAAGAAATCTGATAGCGCACACTAATAGAGGAGCCATCGATGTGCTCTTACTGGCTTTTTCTTTACCTGTATCCAGATACACTCCGAATGGAAATAAAGCCCTCCGCAAAATGTACGAGCCGAGTGAGCTGACGTTTTGCAATCATTTCGCAGTCTCCCGGAGGTTACACGTGTGCTTACATAGTACCTCACAAAATACAGCTCTTGTCCGTGCCTGAAGCTTCTGTACCACGTACACGTGATGCAGCAGCAGACGTGACCACATCAGCAGCATTCCGGGCCTCCCGTGACCTCATTTCTAGGGCTAGTTTGTTACACTCTGCTATTCGTATTAATAGGAAGAAAGTTTGACAACTGCCACCATGAAAATCAAATTCTCCCCAGCAGTTTTGCCATTTATGTCTCAAGGCTGCTCTCGTGGTTCTCCCTTTTTCCTTAGTAATTAAAACATTTCGTCCTGAGGCTTCTAAAACTCTGAACGAATGCCTTGCTAGCCTTGCCTAGCTCACAAGCAATTAGGCAGAAAAAATACCTTTTGAGAACTGAATTTGTATGGCACGTAATAGCACCTATACCCCCTATATTTTTGATCTACAGAGCTGTTATTGCAATAATGACCTGGTAATATAGGACGTTACCCTGTGGGCCAGTAAATAGAGTGTTGTCGTGACTAATAACGAGCCCCAGGCTTTCACCGACGCTGCAAAGCCTCAGGACTGAAGCGTGTCAGACTCGCTTTGCTCGAATTCATCTAGGCCTGTCTGGAGCTTTGTCTCAACTTGTTTAGATGTAACATCAATTGTTCTTATCAGGTGGCTATGCCTAATTTAATTCATTTACCTCAGATTTGATATAAACTGCAGTCATTCTGTATAGAATGAAATATTTATCACTCCAATGCAGAAATATACACCTTGTATTACAGCAGAGGCCTTGAAATCAATGAGGTGCATGGAGACGCTTTTATCAACCGTGCAGTTTGTCTGAACCCATACGCAAACACACAAGGGCGGCTGTAGAAGCTCTGTAGGAGCCGGAGCGCTACACGGTGTTTGTAACCTGTATTTTGAATCTGTCAAGGAAAAGTAAAAGCTGACTGCACCTGGAGAAACAGCCAAGCAGCCTGGCTGCACGTTCTACAGCTCTGAAGTCGCTGTTTGTATAGTTACGGATCAGCTGTGGCACATGGAGTTCGAGAGCTAAGATGGAACCCGTACTTTGAAATGGTGTTAGTCTCTCTTTGAGACTTCTGCCAAGAAAAAGGCTGAGTACCCCGGTGTTGGATATGGTTTGATAAAGACTTCTACTCTTGTGAAGAAGGCGTATTTGACAACTGGATGGTTTATCTCCCCATGAGGTACTCGTGCTCTTCCACAGAGGAATTGTATTTACTGCTCAGCCCGTTGATAGCATCTACCCTGCACCATGATCCGCAAAGCCAGGAGTTCTGCTTTCAAGGGTGCAATGGCAGGAACAGCAGTCAGCACCGACACCATCCTAAAGCACAGCACATGCTGAACAGGTCAACGATTCTGAGATTCTGAGAAAATCCACGTATCAACATACGATTGGATTGCAATGAAATTTATGTATAGCTTTGACTGGTTTTGGCTTCTTGTGACAAACACTTGCTATACAAATATGGAAGTCGCTAGACGCTTTTAACACTGAAGTCAGAGTAAGGATGTCACCAAATCCTATATGATGAATTAATTCTGATGTACAGGTAATGAATGTCTTACACTAGATAGTCTTAAGGTCTAAAAAAAATTAAACTGGTCTCTTTTGATGAGTTTTGAAATAAGGCAGAAAATATATGAATTTAAAAAAAAATCAGGATGAGAGTGAAAGAATTCATTTTGACAAGTGCCAGATTTCCAGCTCTGGAGAACTAAAATGATATTCCTGTGGGTGTTGTTATTCCAAAAGCCATTTGCTTGTTACACATTCCCCTGTCTGAAGGAAAACGAAGATTCCCCCCTCCCCCAGCTATTTTTTGCCACCTGTAATTATGTCTCACGTAGCCGTAGATATCGTTCCACAAGGCAGGAGGGGCAGAAAGAGGGGAAACTGCAGACAGCAATTGCCAGATCTTGCGGTGTCCAACAGCTTGCTGGAAGCACGACGCCAGTTACGCCTGGAATGGCAGCGTGTAGCCGCCTGTACAGGCCCTTCATCTCAATAGAAGGCAGCATGTCTGAACGCTCATAGCCCAATGATCTCGAAGGAAGTCGTACTTGCATATAAAGTATTGATGGTATTTGTTGGAAAAAGACACTAGGTGTCTTACACAGAAGTACAACGCAATAAGGCATTGGTCCTGAAGCTGATCCCCCATGGGTAAAAAAAACCGGGCACTCATCTTAGGCAGAGGGGTATTTTGTGCTTTCGCCTGGAAGGTTGTCGAGGCTTGCTTTAAGATATGAAATACATCACCTCGGCATTGGACAGGTAACCTGAGAGCTGACTTTGAGAACTGATGAAATGCAGCATGTAGTTCTTCCCCTCGGCATACTGAGTGACAGGTAATTTGGTTTGATTGACACGCCGCTGTTAAAATCCAGCACTTTATAATAAAGAAAAAGTGTTACACTAAATGGTTTCTTGCTCCGATGCTGCAAGGCAGCCTTAAACATGCAGACGCTGTTACAAACAGTTTTATTCAAACAAAGGCTTGGAGGAAAAGCAACGAGAACACAACTGCGTATGGAAAGAAAAGGCACCACTGTTAGAACAAACTCTGCGACCTTTGTTTAAAAAGTAAAGAAATTACTAGAACTTGCTGCTGAGGCTTCCCAGTGTGCAGGGAACAACTCTTTCCTCATTCTGATACTGGAATTCCAGTTGCCGCAGCCTGGATAATGTACAGGATATAGAGAGAACCTCTGCTCTAGAGATGTTCAGCTTCAGGGCCCGGCCCATCAGGGTGAACATACTTTTTTTTAAAAGTTTTCCTCTTTCTTTGAGGGGGATCTTGTGCTGAGGGTGTCAGGTGGGCTGAACAGCCATGAGATACCAGAGTTGTTTCCAGTGAAATTGCTCTTGTCACTTCAGTGTTCAAAGTCCCTAGAAAATACGGATTTTTCTCAGCCTACCCTGACGGGAACTGAGAACAGTGTTTCTTAGTTTTGAGAGGAAAACATATCTGAAGTTATATCATTATTTCACCATCTGGTGACTGATGTGCAGATTAGTAACTGGAACATAGAGACACAAAAATTTCTCCTGTGTCATTACCCAGGAGTGAACCAAAATTCAGGCCAATTTAAACAGGATGCAGCAGCGCAGCCACCGCAGACTTGCTTTTGCAGTCCTGAGGCTCCCATCTGCTACAGTCGCGTGTTGACCAGCACGCCCCAGAAAGCCGTCTGGACTTCCTACAAAGCACAGGCCACACACGGAACTTGCTAGGCTGGCCGGTGTTAGAAGTTTCAGCAGCTTCAAGAAAAAAAACTGTTCTGCTGGTATCATCAAGGGAGAAAGTACGCTGCCGTGCTTCCATACTCTGCCAACTCTTCCACCTGTTCCCAAGGTCAAAGATATTTCCCAGCTCATGCTGCAACAAAAATGCAGTAATGGATCCTGTAAGAAATTGCTGCTCAACTTCTGCTTTTCTCCTAGATCCCTTTTGAACGCCCTGTGCTTCCCCAGTCTTTTTTCCCCCAAGTCCTTCCCAAACGTGTTGGGATGAACTTGGATTGCCATCTGATCTACCCACTGTGACCACCCACAGCGGCCAGCTCTTTCCCCAAACTGTCCGTGTTCAGTCACGAAACGCATGTGTCCCAGGCCCCCGCAGGGGTACGGCCCATACAGCGCCGGCGCCACCAGGACTCTCCAAGGAAAAGCCGTGGCCTTGGGGACTTTGTGGACTGATCTCCTTCTGTGACCAGGGGACCAGGCCAGCGGCATCCTGGCTTGTATCAGGAGTGGTGTGGCCAGCAGGAGCAGGGCAGGGACCGTGCCCCTGTGCTGGGCACTGGGGGGGCCGCCCCTCGAGTGCTGGGGTCAGGGTTGGGCCCCTCCCTCCCCGAAGGACCTGGGGGGGCTGGAGCGTGTCCAGAGAAGGGCAGCGGAGCTGGGGAGGGGTCTGGAGCCCCAGGCTGCTGGGGAGCGGCTGGGGGAGCTGGGGGGGTTCAGCCTGGAGCAGAGGAGGCTGAGGGGAGCCCTCATCGCTCCCTACAA
>NW_009269998.1:3479461-3480251 GCF_000687185.1 Egretta garzetta
GGGAAGGGGTCGAGTCCCCAGCCCTGGGGGGATTTAACAGCCGGGCAGAGGCGGTGCTGAGGGCCAGGGTTTGGGGGTGGGATGGCAGGGGTAGGGGGGTGGTTGGGCTGGGGGAGCTTAAAGGGCTTTGCCAACCCAAACGATTCTGTGATTTTGTGCTTTGTTGTACTGAAAGATGCCATGAGCAATCATTCCCTATTCACCAGGTACATTGCACAGCCTGCAAAACATTTTTTCTCCGAGCCTGGCTTCAGTGTCCCCCAGACACCAGCCCCAGAGCTCGGGTCTCCCCCTGCTCTTGCTGCCCCTCCAGGCTCCACACAGCGGCACCAGGCTCCATGGCTGTCGGACCCAGAGCCAGCGGCAACAGGGATCTCGGCAGGCGGTGCTTTTGCTAGCCAGCAGCCAGCTAGGTATGGCAAGACCTGAGATTTCATCGCTCAAGTTTGGGGATTTTTCCAGACACACACACACACACACACACTTCTGAGGCCGCAGGCTCTGGCCTCAGAGGGAAAGGCTGGCTCCGGACCAGCCCAGTTCCAGCAGGAGGGGGCCAGTAACCGCCCTCAGCAGCGGGGCCGCGGGATGCCCTCTCCGGCCGTCGCCAGGGGCTGTCAGGGCGGCTGTGCCTCACCCACGCTGCTCGCTGCCCTGAAGCAGCTCGGTAATGCCTGTGCCAGAAGGACCTTGGCACCTCACTGCCCGGGTGAAGCGGCAGGAGGACGAGAGAAGTCCCTCCAGCCAAAGGCTGCCGGGAATGGCACTCTGAAAGCAGCGCAACTCCTGG
>NW_009269998.1:3480413-3480719 GCF_000687185.1 Egretta garzetta
CTGTTGGAGCGGGGCCAGGGGAGGGCTACTAAAATGCTCCGAGGGCTGGAGCCCCTCTGCTCTGAGGCCAGGCTGGGAGGGTTGGGGGTGTTCAGCCTGGAGAAGAGAAGGCTGCGGGCAGAGCTGAGTGCGGCCGGTCAGGGCTTCAAGGGGGCCCAGAGGAAAGGGGGGGACAAGCTTTTTAGTAGGGCCAGCTGGGACAGGACAAGGGGGGATGGCTTTAAACTGAAGCAGGGGAGGTTTAGACTGGATCTAAGGAAGAAATTCTTTCCAGTGAGGGTGGTGAAACCCTGGCAGGGGTTGCCC
>NW_009269998.1:3481830-3501720 GCF_000687185.1 Egretta garzetta
TGGCGAAGCGGGGCGGGGGGGGCTGCTGGTCGCCGCAGGGATGCCGTTTCACCGGCCCGTCTCTTGAAGTCACTGGTTTGTTTTTTTGTGGTTTTCTTCCCCCAAATCACAGAAACATCGGGGTATCTCTCCGGTGACAAATGCTGTTTGGAAAGAGCCTTGCGCTCCTGCAGAACTGCAGATAAACGGTGTCCTTATCTTGCGTCAGGGTCACGCTTCCTCTTACAGGAGGTTAAAAATACTGACTCGGTTACGCTGATTTTCCCGATAGCTGCTCTTTTAACCATACTAATGTTTTGTGTCTTTAATACCAAATCGTGCGTGTAGGGGCAAGGTGAAGTGATGAAGATTCAACAGTAATGAACAAATCTAAGATGAACTGTGTGTTCTGTGAGGATTTGATGTGATTTGGAAAGTTTAAGGTTTTTTTTTTTTTTAAAACTTAAGAAGTAAGGGAAAATGTTGGTCAGAAACCATCCAAACTTTCAGAGCACAACAATAGTTATGACTTTTGTAGCAGGAAAAGTATTACTTTTAGGAGTTGCTTTGATGAAAACGTCCTGCAGAGAGGTGCTGAAATAAGTTTCCTTTTTTGAAAAGAGGACTAAACTCCTTTATCAGTACGTGCTTTCTTGCAGGTCAGGATGACTTTTTGCTCACCTAAAAAAAAGTACTGTTTTCCTGTAGCCCTCAAACTGCTGAGTTCCTAGCTTAATTTTTGACTGCAAGAGGTGCTTGTCCTAAATTCTTAAGAAAAACATTCTCTAGTCCTCCTTTGCCCCACAGTAGATGGTAGCTGTCTGGAAACTCTCCAACATGTAAACCTGAACTTAGGAATTACTCGGGGTATATGTTCTACATGCAATTTCTTACCTTTCTGATCTGAATTCAGAATGACAGTTTTTGTTTGTTTGTTTTCTAGAAACATACTGCTTTTGCTACCTTCCCCAGTGAAAATGCAGCTGTGAAGGTTCGTATTGAGTTTGTTATTGAATGTTTTAGCAAAACACTCTTCTGAATTGCCAGTTGTGCCCTAAAATGGTTTACACATCATCTAGTACTCAGTGTTGGGGGGGGGGGGGGGGGGGGGGAGAGAGAGAAGAAAAAAAATTGTAAGTAATTGAGCAAGGAAAAGGCAGCCCACAAAACAAAAGGTAACTAAGGAGGTAACTTCCAGCCCAGTCCTCTTATCTAGTTTACTACACGTCCACACATTTTTGTGCTGTCACTAAATGGGGCATGGTATGGAAGCTGGATGCTGCTTAAACTAAAGCCACTGGACAAAACACTCCCCTTGAAACACAGTCTCCTCCTCATCTATGCCAGGTGCTGCAAACAAATCCCTTTTGGTTCAGGCTTAAAGCAACACCGTTACAAGAAGGTTCCCAGTAGGCTCTAGAACATGTAAAATTAGTAAATCCACAGAATAGTAAATAGCAATGCAAAGTGATAGTAGAGAGTACAGTAAATAGTAAATACACTGTTGCAATCTCATTTGAAGTGACCTGTGCCTAAATGTTGTTTAAAAAAACCTCCAAACACAACCAAAAAAGAAAAAGAAAGGGAAAATGTTGGTCAGAAACCATCCAAACTTTCAGAGCACAACAATAGTTATGACTTTTGTAGCAGGAAAAGTATTACTTTTAGGAGTTGCTTTGATGAAAACGTCCTGCAGAGAGGTGCTGAAATAAGTTTCCTTTTTTGAAAAGAGGACTAAACTCCTTTATCAGTACGTGCTTTCTTGCAGGTCAGGGTGACTTTTTGCTCACCTAAAAAAAAGTACTGTTTTCCTGTAGCCCTCAAACTGCTGAGTTCCTAGCTTAATTTTTGACTGCAAAGAGGTGCTTGTCCTAAATTCTTAAGAAAAACATTCTCTAGTTCTCCTTTGCCCCACAGTAGATGGCAGCTGTCTGGAAGCTCTCCAACATGTAAACCTGAACTTAGGAATTACTCGGGGTATATGTTCTACATGCAATTTCTTACCTTTCTGATCTGAATTCAGAATGACAGTTTTTGTTTGTTTGTTTTCTAGAAACATACTGCTTTTGCTACCTTCCCCAGTGAAAATGCAGCTGTGAAGGTTCGTATTGAGTTTGTTATTGAATGTTTTAGCAAAACACTCTTCTGAATTGCCAGTTGTGCCCTAAAATGGTTTACACATCATCTAGTACTCAGTGTTGGGGGGGGGGGGGGGGGGGGGGAGAGAGAGAAGAAAAAAAATTGTAAGTAATTGAGCCAGGAGGTGCTTGAAGGAGTTGGTAAAATGAACACTTCTGTAGAGTTGTAAGAGAGGTGGGTTGGAAGGGGCTTGTGGAAGTCATCTGATCCAACCCGTCACTTAAAAACTTAGGTGAGTCGAGACTGATCGGGGCCCTTGCCTAGGGTGTGTGGGCATTTATGTATTAACTATAAAGCAAACTTGTCTCCTGCATAATTCCATGTTTGCCATAAAATTCAGGCATAGTGATGTACGTTATTCAAGATTGCCTTGCATGCCCAACTTTGATAAGAAAAAGAAAACTACCCTGTTAGTGGGGGGCATGGATGCCAAAAAGGTAATACTAATAATGCTTTTTAAACACAAATCTGGTGAAAAGCCTGGCCCCTGAATTTCCTTCTTACAGCATGGTTTTTTTGGTGTTGCTTTTATGTTTTTTTTAGGTCATGCTGTAAAGTATTACTCAAAAAAAAAGTTACAAAGGCTGTGTGAGGTGAGCAGTGGTGAATTTAGGTGGCTTTGTGTCAGTTGTTAGCAGCCTGTCAGGATCTGGACTTGCAGAATGCTGGAGCTTCCTAGTGACACTGTTAAGAATCTTGATTTTAAAATTCCCAGCTGTTACTGGTGGACTTCAGCACATTTGTAGTTTCTGAGCAGGAGGCTGGTTACATAAATTGCGGAGATTTACCAGGCTATGTAATAACTATCGTTGTTAAGGCTGCAGTCTCACTGCTGTGTTCGTATGGCCTGGGTCTCTGCAGTGGTTCCAGCTGCGCAGCCTCGTCTTTCTCCTTCCTGCCAGCAGGAAGGGGGCTGCTAAAAGCAGGGCTGCGAGGGGAGGGACGGTGCAGAGCTGCCTGTGTCTGTAGTGGCACAGACTGAGCTTAAAGCAGTTGGGACTGCATCCTGTGGCTAGTTTACCAACCAAAGAAAAAAAGAGTTATGCTTTGAAATAATTCTGACGGTTTTCCCCTTCCCTTTCTTTCTTTTCTCTGTTTTAATTATTTGAAGGCTTTGTCAAGACTGCATCAGCTGAAACTTTTAGGTCACACCTTAGTTGTTGAATTTGCGAAGGAGCAAGATAGTGTGCAGGTACTTAGCCAGCCTTCTGTCTCAGAGAAGTGTAAAAGGTATGTGCATAATAATTTACTTTCTGTGTCTGTGGTCAAGGAAAGGCAATTCTGTATTCACGATACTTTTGGAGTACTGTTAAGTGAAAGGATAAAGTGTAACCACTAAGAAGTGTTAACAGGCAGCTTCAGATCTATAGATAAGTGACTGCATTCCTCCCGTTAGCATTGCTTCATTCGGTATCATCATCAAATAATTCCCATCCTTTTCCTGTAGTTGTTAATATCTTTAATCAGCAGATGGTCCTGTGTGTTCTCATTTACAGAGCAAGACTCCAGTCTGCGTAAGCTGGCCTCTGTGTTGCACAGGCTCCCTGTGTTTAAAAAGACTCTTCTACTTTTTTGTTGTGTCAGGATTATAATTTTCTTTTGCTGTTAAACGGTGCATGCAGTGCTTTCCCGATCTTTCTTTCTGATCTAATCGAGTCAGGCAGGATTGACACCTTGCTAGCATAACTCTATCAGACTGTACTATTATAGCCACTGGCTTCTCAGCTGGAGCTGATTTGCTTGTATCTGGCTTGAAGCACGAGCGGAACAAACATAAAACTGTCTGAGTCTTCAAAGAGTTAAAGAATAGGTAATATTTAAAAATAAAAATAATAATAATAATAATAAAAAATCAATTAATTGTAATGATAGCATGCCCAAGAACTGTGATAGTTTGACTTTCAATTGTCTGTCAAGTACTTAATTAAAAAAAATAAGTTGCATAGTTAGGCTTTGAAGTTTACCTGTGTAACTAAGTAATAGAAGCTATGTGATAGTGCTTATTTAAAATCAACTATAGAGGTTTTAAGTTATTTATTCCACTGTCTGAATATGAACAAAGCAATAATGTAATACCTTTGATTTTATATGCTCTCTGAACAGAGAGTAACGTGGGTTAATTTTAGTTCTTTTCCTGTAAGCAGATTTAAGTCAGAAGTGTTTGAATATGGGGAGACTTACTTAAATCTGCATAAATATTAATTTTAGAAGTCTGGCTGCTGTAATTATCTACATGTATTCATTCTTAAGACGTAATAATGGCTGTAGTAATGCCATTGATGTTAAAAATACTAAGATTGTTTCTTATATTTTTTTAACAGATGAGGTTAAACATATTTTGTATATTTTGTAAGACACTTAAATTTTGCCCTGTTTCAATTAATGCTAAATTAATTTCCAGTTCAGAAGAACCAGTGAAAGAAGAAGAGAAGAAAGAACCGAGCTGTGTTAAAATAGAGAATGGAATTGCACCCAACCATGGGTTAGTGGCTTTTTTGGTCTTAATTATTTTATTCTGTTACAGTTTATTTTGAAGTAAGCGTTATGCACTGTTGAACAGGAGAGAAAGCTGTATGCGACATTCTCTCTTGGTTTGTTTTATAGTATGCTCCTGTTCTGCAGGCGTAGCTGTAGGAATGGTCATAAAGATGGAATTTTAGTTCTTCAAGTTTAGAACCCTCGCAGTTGAGCAGTGACTGGTGCTTTGAGCCGTGCAGTTGTGGACTGCACCGTAGCCTTCTAGCGCTAGGCATTGCTTTCTCAGGAAGAGTTTGAGGACTGGGTAGGTTGCCCCAGTGTTAACTGCAAAATACTCTTGATTTCTGTTTTTCCAGAGGTTTCTTGTTCTTTTTTCCCCCATTTGCATTTTTGCATACATGAAGAACAAATTTCTCGTCGGGCTAATAAATCCAGCGCTTTGAGCTTTGAGTTTATGATGTTTGTACAGCAGGCTATGCTGCGCTGTGCTTTTGGGTTTGGACTTGTTGATTGTTTCTGTGCGCTTCAGGCTTTCTGCCTGTGTTGGTACTTTCACTGTGCGCAAGCCCAGTAAGTCTGTCATGCGGTAGGGGACTGCTCCCTGATGTTAGAGACATAATGTAAGTGGCCCAGAACTGTTCTAGGGGAAATAATATATCAGTGGTACTTCAGGTATAATGAATAGCTAAGCCTCTAGTAGTTATTAATTATTATCAGTCATTACGTGGCAATGGTGCTAAGATGTCTTGTTTTTAATCTTTCCTCAGCCTCACCTTTCCCATCAATTCTTGCCTCAAATATTTGTATCCACCACCTTCAAGTACAATTCTAGCAAATATAGCAAATGCCTTGGCAAGTGTGCCCAAATTTTATGTCCAGGTAAGTAAAAAAACTGCAAAAAAAGAAAGTATAAAAATGAAAACTTCTCCTTTTTCCTCTCTTAATTAGCAAGAGAAATAATTTTTGTCATAGTAAATATTAAGTTAGTTTTCCTGTGATAGTGTTAACCAATGTTCATTTTTTTACTGTGTTGAGATAAGATTTCCGTGACCAGAAGTAACTTACTTCATTGACACTGAAGACTTAACTGGATATGATCTTCCTAATTAGATGTGATTTGAGTACTTGGAATTCCATTCTGAGAAGACGCTTTACTTCTTTTGAATTGCCTTTTTAGGGTGTTGCTCATTCTTACTGTTAGCGTTGGATCTCAAGTGCAGGCTTTCACATTGCTTAATAACCAGTGTAGTTGTGTCTTCATTAAAACTGTGCTGATTTACACCTGCCAGGAGTAATCGGCCGTGATACCGAGCAAGGAACTATTTTCATTTATTTGTTTATTCAAAGGACATCTTATCTTGAATCATTTCAGGTACTTCATCTTATGAATAAAATGAATCTTCCTCCACCTTTTGGACCAATTACTGCTCGCCCTCCCATGGTAACTTTCTTGAAATATGTTTTAAGAACTGTAAAATGGATTCACAATTTAGAATGTTAGCAACATGGTAGGAGATCAAGCTTCTGCAAGTTGGAGAAATCTCCAGGGGCTAGCAAATGCTGCTGCATTTCGCTGGGCAAGATGTGCATGTTAGTCTTCTAAAGAAATCTTCTAACTATACTTAGAACAAAGAAATGTATATGCGTGACAGTAGCACTGGAATGCTTCAAACTGTTGAGTATAAAATCAAGGGAGGTTATAGCATCACGTTACAGATACAAGAAGTAAAGAATATCATTAGCCCCTTGCCTTACAAAGGTGTGTGAAGCTCCTTGATCCCTGTGTTTCTTCAGAGTTCTGATTAGATTCGGATTGTTAATGAGATTACACAGAGCTTCTGGATTTAACTTGCTCTGTCTCCAGGATGTTTTTGAAAGAGGCAGGGGTGAGGGAAACAGGCAGAGGCTTAGGGGGAAGTGTTTGTGAAGGGAAGCAGAAATACCAGCTCTGCAGTCGCAGTTCTGTGTTGCTGTGATAGAGTAGTTTAACTGACAGAGCAAGTGAGGACTTGCATTAATAGTGACAGGTACAGTATTTGGATATAGCGACGTTGTGCCCCACTACACTTTGCAGAGCACCTGCTTCTAAGAACAGGAGAGCTAGCTGGTAAAGAAAACTATGAAACAGATCTATCAAATAAATGAATTCACACAGATTTTCTGGGAATAACTTTATTTGTTGCCTGGTATTGGGCCAGGTTAAGCACTGTGAATGTAACAGTCATGCAATAAGAGTTGTAAGGTGAGAAGCCAGTCCTCGAAATTCCTAGAGCAGTTTCTAAAGCGCACAGAGTATTTCTAATGCCAGAAGACAATCAGTGCCTTATGGAACTGATGGCACATAACAGTCTACTACACTTAACAGCTACTTTTGAAAGTGGGGCTGGAGACTATTTTGTACATAGGGAATTCCTTATATGTCATTTTTGTAGTCTCAATGAAAAAAACCTGATTCCTTTCATGAAATCCTCACTCCTTACAGAAGCAGAAATGTAACTTTGATAGGTGGTGGAAGGTTCAGTGTAGAAACTGGGACTGCTTGGGAGCTTAAGCCTCCTCCCATATGTTTTGACCATATTCTCAGGAAAGTCCTTAAAGCTGAGTGCAAAGTGAAAACCCAGGGCCACGGTTGCTAATTTTTTAACTCCTCAAATTAAAAGAATGAAAACATTTACTATTACGCTTCAGAAAGCAGCATTTTTTTTTTTTCTTGTAGAAAGTTTTCATTAATAATGTAATTTAGCAAAATAGCATCTAGGTCCCTATAAGCATACTTAAAAAAAATGCTTCTTGTCATCTTCTAATTTATTACTTTGGCTGGTTTTATCATGTAAAGGAAAACAAGATATGCAGGTTTTTTCCTTAAAACATTTAGTTACTTTTTTTTTAACTTTTTCCTCATAATTAGTATGAAGAGTATTTACCAGTGCCAGCGCCACCTCCCCCAATCCCACCTCTGCCCCCTGAAGAGCCTCCGTTGCCTGAAGAGGAAGAAGAGCAACTATCTAGTGGAGATGAATCAGAATACGAAAGTGATAATGAGGAGGAAAAAGAGAGGTATGCATTTTACAGTCATTTGCAAGCTTTGGGCTCTTCTAAAGTGGTGGGTTTACTTTTCTAGCTTCTAGTTCAGCAAATGGTGGAATCTGTTAACATTTGCAGTATATGGGTAACCTTTCCAGATGCTTAAGTAAGCTCCAGAGGGACCGTGCTGTTTTGAGTTGCAGTAAGGGAAGGGAAATGGCCAAATGGGATGCAAATTATTATTTGTTCCCGTGTCCAAAACCGGAAACCCAACAAAACAGAAACTCAGAATGAAGAGAGAGTGCAGATACAAGGAAGCGATATTTAGTTTTTCTGGGTTCTTCCTTTTTCCACATCTTTACTGAGTAAACTACTCAGCCTGAATGACGTGTGCTCTCTGACTTCCAAAATGTTCTTGACACCTCAGTGTGTATTGCTAGGAGTAATAATAGCGGGAGATTGTGTGTGCTGAGGATTCTCTTGCAGTGTTGGGACTGAATTACATCACAGCTGGTTTTTAATACCAAATGAAGAAGCCATTTTGTTTAGTCGCTATTTAAACTGAAAAGTAAGAAAGTCCCTATGCTCTATTCAGAAAAATACATGCATTTGGAAAAAGGCACGTCTGCTGGGTGGAAATAGCGTTGCAAAAAAAAGGTTCAGCTTGGGGGCTTCTTAGCACTTCTACAGCTTCGGTGTCCTAATTAGGTGCGTGCTTGGGGAAGGAAGAGGCATCATTGAATTCGTTATGATTTTGATAGGTCACTTCAAGTGCTTTGTGAATATCAATTTTCCATGTATTATAGTTTATTAATGTTGTTTCGGTCTTAAGGTAGCTAGGTGTGTAGCCACATTCTGAAAAGTCATATTTCGAGGGCTTTGAGGAAGGGGGGAGGGTTTTCAAAATGAGTATTTTCAAATAACCTGTAAACCGCTTTGGATCTTCTTTAAATTTTGTTTAATATAGAATGACCAAGTTGATGGAATTAGCAACCCTTCAGCCTAAAAGACCAATAAACACAAAGAAGCGTGGTGTTAGAAAAAAGCAAAGAATTAAAGACTTACTGAATGTGCCCGTGTGTACTCCCCACAGGTTTGTATTATTTCTGTGGTTTTTGCACGGTTTCAGAAGATTATTCCTTTTACTAGAGGATGTTCTCTGTGTCATGTTTGCTTCCGTGTTGCTGTTTTAAAACAAACATTCTTCACTGATATGTAAATTTCATAGTGGAGTTGGTCTTCCTTTATCCACATGCTTGGTTTTATTGCTATAAAGGTCCAGGTTTTCATTTAATTTGAACTCAAGGCTGCCCAACAACCTTAATCTGTAACGCGTGCCTGGTTCAAGCTGTGTGTTTCTCTTGCTATCAAACTAATAAAAATCCCTTTTTCATAACAAAGAAGAAAAACTTCATATCGCAGCCCTGGCAGAAGCAATCTGGGTTTATTGTCTGGGATACTTCTTAAAATAAATATTTAAAATTAAAAAAAAGCATGATACTAGAAGAATAAAAACTGATGTAGTTTAAAATAAGTTTGGGTTTTGAAACTGCAGTACTATGGCACAGTAGACACCAGTGTAGTATTTCTGTGTAGGGATGATCGATTGTGAATGCATTTTTCATAGAATCATGGAATGGTTTGGGTGGGAAGGGACCCCCAGAGGTCACCCAGCCCAACCCCCCTGCAGGAGCAGGGACACCTTGAACCACATCAGGTTGCTCACAGCCCCGGCCAACCTGGCCTGGAATGGTCCCAGGGATGGGGCCTCCACCCCCTCTCTGGGCAACCCCTGCCAGGGTTTCACCACCCTCACTGCAAAGAATTTCTTCCTTAGATCCAGTCTAAACCTACCCTGTTTTAGTTTAAAACCATTTTTACTAACAGCCATCTTCTTCCTCCAAGTGATTTGCTATATTTTTTTAAATTCTGGAGTATTTTATGCACAATGTGAGAGCAGCAGCAAGGCCAGTTATTTTTTGTATTTAAGTTACTGATAGTTTTTCATAAGCGGCTGTCTGTACTGTAATGTGGTATGTAATTCTTGTTTTAGCTCTTGCTGCCAGCCATGCTTACTGCGTTTGCAGTGTTTTAATCAACGTGAACTATATTGGGTGAAATTTATGAAATGGAGATCTCGTGTGTTTGTGGTAACAGCACCAAATCTGTCTGGAAGAAACTGTATTTGACTATGCATTCATCAGTGTCTGACGCTTCAATTAACACGTTGTTGTTTTAAACAGTAATTTGCACCCCACACTGTCACCTTCAGATGTCTTTGAGCAGCCACAGCATGTAGGTCATAAAAAAATTGAGTTCCACATTACTACTGACATCCCAGCTGTTCTTCAGATAAACTCGGAAAAAGAAGAAAAAAATGGTAAGAGACTTTGTATTTCAAATGTATTTGGCATTAAATTCATGTGGCTTCAGGGTGCAGAAGGCTGCTGACATTTAGGCCAGGGAATTCTTTTCTTCTTTTATATTGGAGCTTTCATAAGTAGTGTATATCAGGGTTTGTTCATGAGCACCAACTTGTGTCTTGTCTGCATTTGCTATTTTTCCTGTATTAAAGCACAGAGCCATGTGCTTTAGTCCAGTGAAGGCTCTATAGGATTTTAAAGGTCTCTATGTGATCTGTGTGTTCATGGTGAATTGCCCTTTCTTTTAAATGTTAAGATGTTTTTAGCAAATATGTTACAGATGCGTTCTCAGTATTATGTAGTGTAGTTGAATGTGTCAGCCTAACCTCAGATTTTCCTTTTCCAGCTCTTAGAGAGCAGCATTCAAGTGATTGCCAGCTCCTCCTGTGATGCACTGAGTGTCTGCTATAAAAATGCTGGGCGATAATAGCAATGAGGTGTGGTGGTTTCTTACAGGGTTATGGTCAGTCTGGGTGTCTTGGTACTTTACAGTAATGTACAGTTTCTTTGCATGAAAATTGGGTAGCCCACTGAAGTGGATACGGGCTTGAGCAGCAAGGCTGGTTTTACCCCAAGTGGCACGTGCCGTGGCTTTTATTTTGTAGCACAGTTGGTTTTATAGGACCATATAGAGTAGGTGTGTTTGTCAAACCAGGGGTTAAGACATGTTTCTTTAAGGATGACTTCAAATTGCTTTACAAAGTCTACTATATCAAAACATTGCTGGAAGGAGTATACTTCTTTGCTTGCTATTGATCCTCTCGTGAATAAACATACAAACCATTTATATGACATGTTGAAATTTCAGACCTTTATGCAACCACCGAAGAGATCAATAATACGGGCTTTGGAAGGATTTTCCCAGCTCCTAGCTCAAATGATAAAATGGAAACTGAAGAGGAGGAGGATGAAATACCATCAGAATTTATTTCTAGAAGGGATCTAGACAAAAACAGACTTTCTAGAGAAGGTATAACTGGGGAGAATAAATTATCTAATAATACCTCTTTGAATTGTTGCAACAAATAATTTAAATAAGTATTTCCTTTATTAATTGATCACATACTCAATTTAGTTATTTTATACTGAGCAAAAAAGCTGAGTGAGCTAAAACATTGTTTGTTTTTCTGTCTTCTTCAAGAAATGGAAAAATTTTCTGTTTTCAAAAACTATGAGCCAGGTGATCCAAATTGCAGGATATATGTGAAGAATTTAGCTAAACAAGTTCAAGAAAAGGTAGGTAAACAAGCAAATTAAATATTTTATCAGAAGGGCTTTTTATCAGCTTTACTCTTATACCTATCCTTAAATTTCAGGATCTCAAGTTCATTTTTGGAAGATATGTTGACTTCCAGTCAGAAGTGGAACGAAACATGTAAGTTAATTCGGTACTTGGTTAAAACTAAGCCTTTTATGTTAACTTCTGTAATACCGGTGAAAATTGTGATTTAAAAACGAGTCATAGCTTTCCATCTTCTGCATAAAGAAAAAATGCATTTCATCTGTAAATCTTTGTTTAAAACAATAATTCCATTGCTGTACTTGTGATAAAGAGTGTTCGAGGACCCTGCTGTTTTGCCCTTATATTTTCATTACCAAAGTTACCGTTTATTGGCGGAGCGATGCAGAGAGAACGGTGTAGCTGACTGTGTGTATCTGATCATTTTGCATAGATCATATTTACTACAGCTGCACGCCAATTTGCCATCCTGCAGTCTAATGTCACTTTTTACTAACTGGTAAAATGGTCTCCAGTGACACAACTCCTGCTTGTACGCTCTGCTCCTGTTTCTGCTACTTCTCCAAGTTGAAGCATGCGAATTGTATTTGTACTGTGCAATACGAAAGTGTGGTTAAACATGAGTAATTCCCAAATCTCAAGTTTTATTTTTATTTTTTTTTCTCCCTCCTGCCTCTAGGTTTGATATCCGTTTGATGAAAGAAGGCCGTATGAAGGGACAGGCTTTCATTGGACTTCCTAATGAAAAAGCAGCTGCTAAAGCTCTAAAAGAAGCAAATGGATATGTCTTATTTGAAAAACCCATGGTGGTTGTATCTTTTTCTTCAGACATTTACATTATATTCATTGTAACTTGTCAATCTCTCGTTTTGCTGTCAGTGTTCTGCTTATTTCTTCTTTCCATTGATTTCTAATACCTTAAGAAAACCAGACAGCATAGTGCAGTATACTGTTCATTTCATGATAACTGTAAAAATATATAGAGGCACCCTTCTGAAATAGGAAAGTAAATGTGCTTTATTTAAGACAGTAAAATGGTCTTCTCTGGTGTTAGCTCTTCGATCCTGCAAACACAGTAATTTAGCTTGTATGACCATTGTATTTGAATTAAGTAGGCTTTTTGACTGGGTGTCAGGCGTGTGCTTGCAGAATTAAGGACATAAAGAAATGTTCCTGTCAGTCAGTCATCTCTATTTAGGCTGCTTCTCCAGCTGGAACTGTCAGTTACTTTTTGGGCCTGGGATTTCTACACCTTCCGATTGCATTGCCCTGGTTTTGTCTGTAAGTCCTTTCTTATTTTTCACTTCTGTTTCATAATCTATTTCCTTTTCTTTGTACTCTTGTTCACCTCTGTTCCTTGTAGCTTTTTTCCTCCCAAATGCCTACTGAGACATCAAAGTTATGGAATAAACGTGCTGGGGTGGAGGACTGTAAATACCAAGCATTTATCCTTCTGTAGTTATTCTGTTTGTGCCTAACCCATTCCTGGTTAGTCCTTGTTTACTTTGTATTGCAAACTCTTGGACAGGCTTTCTTAAAATTTTTTTGTTCTGCAGATCAGTGAGGTCTTAATCTTTGACTAACAGCCACTACTGTTAGAATATTTAATACTGTAGTAGAATTGATTCACCGATAAAGGGCACTTTTTAAACTCTTTTTGCTGAAATAATGCTGCTTTTTTGCTTCTTGATTGGCATCTGCTTATCGTTGACTTGGAGTCCTTAACAGAACCTCAGCAATTTGCTCGTTCAGCTAGACCAAAACAGGACGCCAATGAAGGGAAAAGAAAAAAGTAGAACACTGCACAAGGTATGGATTCTCTGCCTGAAAGTAAAAATAAAGAAATAGGCTGGGGGGGGGGGGCTTTGTTCATTTGTTTTGTAGGGGGTTTTTTTGTTTGTTTTTATTTATTATCATTTCAATGGCTTCCTTAGGAATAGCGATGGTGGAATCAGACCACTTACCTTTAAGTAATATTCTGGGGTTTTGGCTTTGAAAAGTTGCCTCTCTCTTCCTTCCCTTCTGTCCCCACCATTGCAAAGTGATCCTGAAGAACTCTTTCCAACAGTAAACTCACTTCAGCCAGCTCTGTAAAGGACCTTTGGCTTTGCTAGCTTTGGAAAATGAGATCTTAGTGCTGTTGCAGCGTCCTTTAAACCTGTCTGTATCGTGTCAGGAAGCGCTACTTAACGATGCATTGATCAAGGCTTCCTTTGCTGTGGAATGCAGAGGTCCTGATTTTTGGCATTATTGCCTGAACTTGATGGGAAAGTAACTTTTAGCAGAAAGTAAACACTATTTAACTTTATTTCTTATCATATAGCTTTACTTCAGTGCTGTTTAAGTATTTGCTTTATGTGAGAGTAACTCAAGCAAAATCAGCTCTAATTTAACTGTGAGGGGTTTCATGGCCTAAAAACATTTGAGTAGTGAACAGTCTCAAATTAGCATGTGAAGCAACTGGTGCAAGAATTAGAAGCACTTATTTCTCAATCTGTACCCTCTAATAAATCAGCTACCTCGAATTTAAAGGGCATTTAGCTTAATTACAGGTTACAGCTGGGCATCACTCTGGTTTACGCCTCCACCTAAGACCAAATGAACTCAGAGTTTAGGCTGAATGCTTCTGAAGTGTTCTGTTTAATCCATGATGTGTTTTTAACAATGATCAAAACATCCAGAATACTTTGGAAAAACCCCCGAAGTTTGAAATAAAGGATGTGAACAGCTGGTTTTGATTTTTAAAAATTGGTTGGAGGCCCCGCATTATGGCTGTTGTGTGGGTAGTATTTATAACAGTTACTTCAATTGTAGGTTTCTCGTTCTGTCAGTTGTCTAAGGATTTTTTTTTTTATCAGATTATATTTGGGCTTGTTTCCCTCATTTCTGAGATGGTATTAGGTCTTACCAGTTCCTATGTTGAGTTATTGATTTCTGGTTTGCAAAATCTGTTTTTTATTTTATCAAGTTAAAGATCACTTCTGCAGACATTCTTCTGTATTGACCATCAAAAAGAGACAAATGAGCCTTGGCTAGAGTATTCTACTAGGAACAAGGGCTTATGTGAATGTTTCAGTCTTGTTTCTTACTCCTTCCTTGACAGAAAAAACCCTTGTATTTATATTTCTTTATCCAGTGCCTAATAAGAAAATTGCTAAGGTTTCTTTAAATGCAAAAACGAAGTATTTATAGCAATTGGAAAGCCTTAGAAATGAGGTGTGAACACTTTTTTATTCTTTTAGGAATTCCGTGTCTTTCCAACTAACTTTATACATTATACCTGGTTCTGACTTCACTAAACATGCCAAATAGTACTTGAATTGCATAAAGAAAATAACGAGGTGCTTGTTTGGTTATTAATCATATTGACGGTCAACTCAGAAGCTTTTTTTAGAGTGAGCAAACATGTACTTACGCAAGACTTATTTGTGCACCTGAAAGTCCTACATGAGTTACCTTGGTGTCACTGGTTTAACATATCATGGGCAGTACTTCTTCCTTACCTTGACCATTCACACATGAAGACCACAGAATGTGCTGTAGACTAACACAGATTTCTAGGGATCCATGAGGCTTAATGAAAAATACTTATTTCACTTGCCAACTGATGATGAAACTGAACCCTCTTTCTGCATGACTATGTTTTCCTGTTCCTGATGGAATATTCTGATGGATGCTGGTTTATGATGCAAAACACCGTGACAGAAATCTGAATCTGCAAGGAAGAACAGTGTCAGAAACTCATTTGAAACATAAATATGCATATAAACAAGTTGATGCAAACATTTGAGGGACTTGAAATTTGATCTGTATCCTGTGTCTCAATGTTGTTGTCGGGTTGTTTTTTTTAAACAACTAAATTGACATAAACTTTTGATTACTTTTAAACAGGAAGAAGCTGTGTTAAATTCATGAATGTTATTGCAAATATTTTTATAAATTTTTTTTTTAGTATTTTCTCTACAGAGGTCTTCTCCGTTGTAGAGAAAAGAATCCATATGGCTTATAGAAATACTGTGTAACTCCTTGCTGGCTGAAATGTCTTTTTCTTGGTGGACTGGCAAAAATTTCAGTTAGTATTTGGGGTGACTATTTTTTCTGTAGCTGAAATACAACTTTTTGGGAGAAAGGTTATGTAGAAGACATAACTGATGTTGAGAGGTCTCCAGCTTCTTCATAGGGAAGAAGTGACTTGAAAGCCTGCATTGAATGGAAACATGGTTGGGTTTTGGACCTGATGGAAAAAGTGAGTCTGTACAATGGCAAAGACTTGAAGGAGCATTAACAAGACAGAAAAATCTGCTGGTGTCCTACTAGTTCAAGTTATCAAAAAAATGTGTTTACTTTTGAATATGGAGTTTAGTGTTGGTGGACTCATCAGCCCTCATTAAATCTCGTAAGGGGTCAAAACTGTATTTTGTCGGAGAGACATATTTGCTTTTGATAGGTAGCATAAAGTTATGTGTATGCAATTCTGAGAATCAAGTAAGATTAAACCACATTCTGCTGTTCTTCTTTAGAAACATTCCTGCGTAAATACTGCAGTAATACTGTCATGCAGAGTGTATCCTTTCTTGTTGTATCCTTTTTTTGTGCAATGTTTCCCGTAGCACTCAACTACATTTACGTTTTCGTGTAGAGTAGGTGTGGGGAGGAGTTACATGTTTTAGAGCTTGAACTGATCTGTAATTTTAAAAGCGAAGGGTGCTCTTTCAGGGGGAAAAGGAAGAAAAAAAAAATATCAATGAGTTGTCTGTGTTGCGTGAATAGACACAAAGAAGGCTCCTGGTCTTGAAAGGTGGCCTCCACCTTCTTCCTCACAGGTCATATAACTTGCTAATTTGTGGTCCAATTCCTTAGCTTGTATGAGCTGGAAGTGTTCCACTGATGTGCACGGAGCTGTGCTGAGCTCACATGGAGGATGTCTTCTTGTTTTGCTTTAAATAAATACAGTAATAACACTACGTTGGTTAAAATATGTTGCAGAGCTATTCTTAATAATACTGAAAGGTTGACCAGTATTTTAGATCATTTGATGATTACTCTTCTCCTGGTGTATGAGAAACAACCTGTAGTTGACGTAGTTTGTACATTCCTTACTTTTTCTTTTCTGATTAGAGAAGAAAATCCAACTCTATCTGGCAATGAAGCGTTTGGAATTGAACTATTAATCACTGCTGCCTTTCTGTTGGGTTTGGTTTTTTAGTTAGATTGTTCTCTGCGCTGAGATAGTGTTGCTGCCAGTGCCTTACGTTTTCCTTGTGGGTTTCGTATTACACGATTGTTTAACTTACTGTAATATAAAATTAATACAGCCTGTATCTGTTAAGTCAGATTTTTTTTTTTCAGACATTCAGCACTTTTCTCAATACTTAGCATCCTTCAATTTAGTTGTCAAAAGAAAGCATAACACTACTATTTTCTGGTTGTTCGTGCTTTTAACGTGCCTTTGTGATGTTCCAGGTCCCTTTTGTGTTCCAGCTCTTTCAAGTATTGCCAAGCTGAGGGAAGAAGCAGTGTAATCATCGGGCCTCTTGAACTGTGCGTAGTAGCATTTCTAAAGTATTTAAGGCAGAGTATAAATTTGCTCATCTTAAAGATTCCAGATCTCTTTAAACTGTCACAAGACTTACATGATAAATGTATGTTAGTTTGCTTGTGAAATCTCTAATAAATTATTTCCTTTCTCTTCGCTTTGACTTCTGTTTTGTTGTGGGGTTTGGGAGTGGAAGGAGGAGGAAGACTCTTGTTTTTCTTTTTTGGAAAGCTGACCAATCCAATTGTAATTGTGCAGCCTGTTCAAGGTGATTCAGAGTATATATTCATACGCACCAGAAGGAATCCTTTCCTCCTTGAGTGTGGTGGTGAGCTGTTAGCGTTTTGGGGTAAAAAGATAAGAAAACCTAAGGATAACCTCATTTTAGTGTAAAACTTCTTCTTGTCTTGGAGACTAAGCAGGACTAGTAGACCAGCATGAATTTGTACTGTGAAATTAGGCACTGTTTTTTCCTTGTTAATTAACTTTCATTGTTCATCCACATCTTGAAAAACATCATTAGTGAGACTAAAGTCATTACATCAAGTGTTTAAACCAGTGTTTAAACCAGTGTTAGTGTAGCCCTTGCCTAACTGAACTGTGTTTAATAAAAATCAGCGCTGTGGAGGTCATGGCTGTTACAGATCAGCGTAACTTTCTAAAACCACGTGGCAAACACCGCAGTGACATTTCCTTGGCAAGAGGGCCCAGTCATTTAAGGAGGAAATTATTCCGTAAGATACTAGTTTGTAGCTGGTGGTCTGGTAACAGGCTGGGGTTAAGACTTTTGTTTTGTCGCCGTTCAGCTGCAGACAGCCTCACTCACTGGTATTGACTGCTGGACCACGAGAAGTGCAGCTTTACTGGTTTTCTCAATATCAACTGGCTTAGCAGATTCCTTAAAGATGCTTTTACTGGAGTTCTTAGCCTGTCTGCTGCGTCCCCATGTGAACTGTGTAGTTGCTGGTTAGTTTATCTTACCTGTATTTGGAGTGGTAGGCCAGGAAAAATACACTGAGAGAGGAAGCTTTCTAAGAACTTCCAAAGGGGTTATGATGCTTAGAAGAGAGGGGAGAAGTGGCTTTAAAAAAAAAAAAAAAAAAAAAAAAAAGAAAGAAATGTTTTGAGTGTTCTGTGGCCATTCCATTATGCATAAAGCTTGGCTGTGTTCCTGGTGGGGTTATATTGTTAAAGAACAGATAAAACATACTCCCCACTATCCTATACTGATAATCTATCAAGGAAACTTCTGCAATCCAACTGAGAGAACTTTGTTAAGGTCAGAAGGCAAAGGTCTCATTCCCATAAATCAACTGTTTCCTTCTATACCCATTTCTGCTTTGTTTGTTTGTTGGGGTTGGGTTTTTTTCCCCCCCCCTCTGAATGTCCTGTTTGATCTGACATTTCAGGTCAAACTACCTCTACTTTTTTAACAAGTCATGAGGGCCAGCTTCCGAGATCGCATGTAAGCAGTGGACGTAGGCTTATTTCACAATTTTTCTTCATTGGCTCATGGCATAGAGACACAGCAGCATCTCTTACTTAATTAAACTGTTGAATATGCTCCTAGCGCTATAATTTTCACTGTGAGGCTGACTCAGATAATCTAAAAAACATCAACTTCACTATAGTGCTCTTGTGTAAGTTGACTCCTTGATGTAGCAGAGATCTTGTGATCTCAGAAGCTAAATTGGACTTGGTTTCTATATATAAATGTGAGTCATGTGCCTTGTCAGAATTTTCTTTGAAAGCCAAATTCAGGCAGCCATTCTAATATGCTTTTAATTCTAAAAGGATGGATTTTTTTTAAAAGCATGCACGCTTCTCAGGTGTCCTCAGTGTGAGTTTGATCTGTAAGCATCATCTTCAGTTCCAGTCTTTTGGGTGTTTTTTTTTTCCTCAACAACTTTGAATTTCACGGTCTTCACTATATGGTATTAGAAAGAAATTTGGGGGTTGTGAGGGTGAAAATAATAATGTCGTCTGCGAAGTGGAGGTAACGTGCACTCAGAAATGAACGGTTTCTAGCTGAATTACCGTCATGGCAATAGTCACTTGGAAAACTCCCTAAGACATTTCGGACATTACGGAGCTTGCAGCTTAATTATCCCTTCATAGCTATGGAAGCTCGCAGCTGAGGGAGGACCTGAGCATCACTTTTCCTTTATTGTTTTCTAGGATGTTTCCAAGTGCTTCCAGTTTTTTTCCTTAAGTGTATCTTCCTCCTAAGAGCAGAGAACCGTACGGAGGCACATCAAATGCTTTGCTTTCCTGAAGCACTTTCCTTGCTGCCGCGCCTGCTGTCGGACGTTCGCAGGACTTGACTCCCCGCGTCGCTTGCTCCAGCCTAGCAAGCAGCTGCTGGCGTGGCAGCCTTTGATGTTATATCCGGACAAATATTTACTCTGGTTGTGGTTTTGATGGTTCCCAGAGAAAAGCAGTGTTATTCTGATAATGGCAGCCTCCGCTTGTTATTTTCTACGGCACAGCCGCTGTGTAGCAGCAACATTAAAGCAGAAAATACGATTTAATCCGCTGCAGCCTTCAAAGACCTGGAACCCTTCCTTGTGCTACTGCATTTTGAGTCTGTGCCTGGATGGAGCCACTTCGCAAAGCCTGGTGACTCACTGCGTTGCACATAAAAAGGTGTATAATGGAGGGGACACACAGCACCTCCTAACGCCCATGTTGAGTTACAAGTAGAGAACCAAGCTATTAAAACGCTGCAGAAAAGGCCAAGTAAGTGAATTTTCAAAGCAGTGAAGTGGTTCAACAGCAAGGTGGTGCTATGCTCAAAGGCAAACACACTTAATACAAAGAAGTGAGCTAAGTATGCACAGGGAGATTTCCTCTCTCAAATCCTGAGAACAAATACATTCCAGAATGTGATTTTATCTTAAATCAACAGCGTCACGTGGAATAGAAAGCTTTTGGAGAAACCAGTTGATTTTACCGAGTAACAGTTTCAAGCCTGGTGTGGGGCCGAGGGGCTGGAGCTTTGGCTCGGGGCTGGAGCCTTGGCTCGGGGCTGGAGCCCGGAGGGGCTGGAGCTTTGGCTCGGGGCTGGAGCC
>NW_009269998.1:3501950-3514284 GCF_000687185.1 Egretta garzetta
ATGGTCGGGGCCGTCTCTAGAGGGGGAGCCAGAGCCGAGCTGTGCTTGTCTGTACGGAACATGCAGCCGCTGCGGGAAGTTCTCTGGGGAGCGAGGTGAAGTTTGCATGGAAACTGCTTTCCTGCAACAGCCTTTAACATCTGGAATTGCAGCAGGCCTGCATCAAACCTCTTGCAAATTTAAATGTTGTGGTTAGTGATTTGGAGATAGCAGCCGAGCGTCGTACCGCAGACTTTAACCCAGCAGAAGACAAGCTGCCCCGAGGCCTCGGGTTGTCCAAAACTATTCTCTCCCATGTTCTTTGAATTGCAGTCAGTTGTGCTCTCTTTTCTTCCATAGAGGAATGCAGGGCTCTGGTTTTTCCACATTTCAACAGCCTTTTGGAGCCAGAACCTTCGGAGCGTGTTGGGGTTCAGCATCCCCATTCTCTTGTCATCGCTCGTACTGAAGCCAGAGCAGCTGCAAACCTATTTCAAAGAAATGAAAAACTACATTGGGTCTTCCCTGCAGGTACCAGGCCTTGGAGCTGGTTGGGTCAAACTGTGCTAGTCTTACTGCTTTGTGTAATTCACTGCTTTGTGGACTTGCTGCTGTAAGTAAAACCAGCTGATCTAGCAAATGGCTTCTCTCATTGGAGATCAAACTTTCTTGGCTTGTTTTCTGTTAATGTGCGCTCTTCCTACCAGGGCAAAGAAGCGTTCTTTCACAAAAAGGGAAGAACCACTGCTTACGGCTGAAATTTATCTGTGTACTCTACCAAAGAGTTACAAGTAAATAAGTTCATTAAAGTTGTTTTGTTCACAAGCAGAAAAACAAGCTAAATTTACCAAGTGATTCATTCTAAATAACGCTGGCTGCCAGTGAAGTACGGCGGCAGCTGGTAGCAACAGGCTCTGGAAGGCTGGGTCTAGGCTTTATTAACGGGTGTATTTTGTGCTTGAACTCACGCCAAGGAGCAGAGCTCCACTGAATGAGCTACGGATCGTCCTTTCCCTGAGATAAAAATGAGAGAGGGAGGGCTGTTGTGTAGAAATCATCAGATTTTTATATAGGCTTTTGGTTTTTTGGTATCTGTATCATAGCAGGTTGGAGTTTTCAGCAGTGCACTCCTAAATGTGTATTAAATCAGGAAAGGCTGTGGGTTTCTTTCATGTAGCACACGTGTTCATGTCTAACCCTTCGCTGAAGCATTTGGTGTCCCATCTGCTGGCGTCCAAGAATCTCCTTGTTCCCTCTTTGCCCTGGCTTGTTCCTGTGTTACTACCATAGCTTCTTACAAAGAACAGGCTCAGAGGAAAGTAACACGATTCTGTGTTTTGTTGTTTAAGGGAAGTAATAGTTCAGCCTTTTGTTTGTAATGATCTCTTCTTTTGGAAGCCTTCTTTGTATCTCCGACTCTCTAAGTCAACTTCTGAACATGAAGAGTGCAAAATGAGATCCTAAACGGCGTGACGTAGGCCTCCATCGTCGCTCAACGGCGTGACGTAGGCCTCCATCGTCACTCAACGGCGTGATGTAGGCCTCGATCATTGCTCAACTTCTGGTTTGTTGCAAGTTGTGTCTCTCCTTAGATGAGAAACAGGGGAGGCAATTTTGATAGGCCTGTCATCTGTGTTCATATATAAGCAAATTCAGTGTGAGTTGGGCAGTGTGGTTCCTAGCCTAGCCTATCAGAAGGTAGTGCAGGTGGTTTTCCTCCTTCGGAAGGCTCCTTCAGCACCTTTGCAGAGCTCTGCACCCAGGCACTGAGTGGGAAACTTCTTGGTTGCAGAGCTCCGCAGCACTTCCAGCCTCGGTGTGCCGTCCCGCGCTCTTCTCGGGGAGCAGAACAGCTCCACGCAAACCGCACCGGTGTACGAGATGGAACATCTAGCGTTTCTGGCGTTGAGTCATATAGTCGCTTCTGTATCCAAGAGATCTTCCAAGGCTAGGGCTGTTTGAATGGTAGATGCCATGCGTACCAGGAATGACAGCCTCACATACGTTAGACCGCCAAAATACCTGGGGGTTCGTGGCAGCTCGTGGTAAGAAACGTGCTGCTTCGCCAAGGCCTTGTCTAAATGTGTGCAGGTCATGGTAACACAGATGGAAACAAGGATGCCTCTCAAGGACAAATAGGAACGTAAAGTATTGTACATTAAAATGAGAAATTAAATGTCCGTTTCGGTCTATACGAGGACTCCTTTGCCTTTTGGCGTCGTTTTTGGCTTTGTTCTGATAAAAATACAATTTTTGCACACTAGAGACAGCCTGTATTGGCCAACGTCTGAATTTTGACTTCAGAAAAACAAAGTCACCGGTAGTATGGGGGGCTGATACAGCTTAGACAGAATCTGATTCTCAAACAAAATGACAATCAAGTAAAGTTAAATGCGATGCCAGAGGTGGGCGTTTACCTTTAAATGTGTGTTTTGTAACGTGTACTTTACCCCCTTGCAGGAACCTGAACAGGCAGTGGAAGAGCGCAAGCGATGGCAGAGCACGGGCTGGGTATCTGCTTCCTCCTGTTAACTGTGGGGCTCTGCTGGGCCCAGTACAACCCCAACGCTCGGGCCGGGCGGACGTCTATCGTGCATCTCTTTGAGTGGCGCTGGGCCGACGTCGCTCTTGAGTGCGAGCGCTATTTAGCTCCTAACGGGTTTGGAGGAGTTCAGGTACGTCTGCTCCGATCAGTGGGGCGTAAAATTGTTACATCGACGGTAATTTGTTTTTTCAGAGAAAATGTTCAATTCGCCAAAGGACAGGTACTGAGAAAGAAAAATAGAAATTGGTAATGGAAGTGGTAAATGCTGACAAATTTATTCTTCAGCCATCATCGTGTAAGTGTGAATTTATTTCATCGCTCCAAAGTGCATGTTTTGCGCTCTGTGCTATTACATTTGGATGAATTAGAATTACATATCACTGGCTAAGGTGGTGGGTTTGGGGTTTTTTTATTGCTGTGAAGAGTAACCTGCGTTCATCTGCTTGATACTGCTTAAATCAAGGGAAGTTGTTAAGAGCTAGGTAAACAGAAAATGAAACTGTGACTGGAAAAAAGGGCTCCCAAAGAGAATACCAAAGCACTGAAGGTTTTCAATTAATATAAAAGGCTGCTAATTGCGTTCACCCAAACTGGCAAGCCCGGTGTCAGAGTAAGCCGTGAGGAGACCCTTCCGTGCAGAAACCCGGGGCGAGCAGACGTCCGTTTCGGTCTATACGAGGACTCCTTTGCCTTTTGGCATCGTTTTTGGCTTTGTTCTGATAAAAATACAATTTTTGCACACTAGAGACAGCCTGTATTGGCCAACGTCTGAATTTTGACTTCAGAAAAACAAAGTCACCGGTAGTATGGGGGGCTGATACAGCTTAGACAGAATCTGATTCTCAAACAAAATGACAATCAAGTAAAGTTAAATAAATGCGATGCCAGAGGTGGGCGTTTACCTTTAAATGTGTGTTTTGTAACGTGTACTTTACCCCCTTGCAGGAACCTGAACAGGCAGTGGAAGAGCGCAAGCGATGGCAGAGCACGGGCTGGGTATCTGCTTCCTCCTGTTAACTGTGGGGCTCTGCTGGGCCCAGTACAACCCCAACGCTCGGGCCGGGCGGACGTCTATCGTGCATCTCTTTGAGTGGCGCTGGGCCGACGTCGCTCTTGAGTGCGAGCGCTATTTAGCTCCTAACGGGTTTGGAGGAGTTCAGGTACGTCTGCTCCGATCAGTGGGGCGTAAAATTGTTACATCGACGGTAATTTGTTTTTTCAGAGAAAATGTTCAATTCGCCAAAGGACAGGTACTGAGAAAGAAAAATAGAAATTGGTAATGGAAGTGGTAAATGCTGACAAATTTATTCTTCAGCCATCATCGTGTAAGTGTGAATTTATTTCATCGCTCCAAAGTGCATGTTTTGCGCTCTGTGCTATTACATTTGGATGAATTAGAATTACATATCACTGGCTAAGGTGGTGGGTTTGGGGTTTTTTTATTGCTGTGAAGAGTAACCTGCGTTCATCTGCTTGATACTGCTTAAATCAAGGGAAGTTGTTAAGAGCTAGGTAAACAGAAAATGAAACTGTGACTGGAAAAAAGGGCTCCCAAAGAGAATACCAAAGCACTGAAGGTTTTCAATTAATATAAAAGGCTGCTAATTGCGTTCACCCAAACTGGCAAGCCCGGTGTCAGAGTAAGCCGTGAGGAGACCCTTCCGTGCAGAAACCCGGGGCGAGCAGACGGGACTGAGCCGAGGACGGGTTCTGGCGGAGGCGCGTCGATGCGAATCTGCCCCATCTGAGCAATGGGCACCCCTGGTGTCAGATGGCTGGGGTGGTGCGGTGGGGGGTGGTCGCCTATTAAACTATTGGAGCTTGTCCGACTGCTCAGGAGAAACTGGTGGGAGAAGCCTGCCTGTCTCCTGTAGCCCAGGAGTTCCCACGTTGGCCCCAGTGAGAACTTTCCCGTAGTTTTCAAATAACACATCTTTTCTTTGCAACCTTCTTTCCAGGCACACAGGCCTGATGGGTTTTTAAACTGATTTCTCGGGCTGTGGTATACGCTTGGATGTCTCTTTAATCTGTGCTCTGACAGGGTCTCGGAAAGAAAGGTTTTTCAGACAGAGACTTGCCGAGGCGGTGGCACGGGCATGGCAGCTGAGCGGGCTGCAGCCTGCGGACCGTTGGGAGAAACAGTCCTCTAGGATGGGGGGAAACGGCCTCGAGTTGTGCCAGGGCAGGGTGAGGTTGGCCATGGGGAACAATTCCTTCCCCTTGGGGCTGTCAGGCACTGGAAGGGGCTGCCCAGGGAAGGGGTCGAGTCCCCAGCCCTGGGGGGATTTAACAGCCGGGCAGAGGCGGTGCTGAGGGCCAGGGTTTGGGGGTGGGATGGCAGGGGTAGGGGAGTGGTTGGGCTGGGGGAGCTTAAAGGGCTTTGCCAACCTCAACGATTCTATGAAACCGTGGGATCAGGTGCTGCTGCAGAAGCTTGGAGGCAGCAGCAAAAGCTTGTCGCCAGAAGAGCATCCTGGAAAGGGTCTGTACAAAGAAGCGGTACAGCTTTTCTGGAAACTGTGACAAAGTCTCACATCAA
Source organism: Egretta garzetta (assembly GCF_000687185.1). Classification (NCBI taxonomy): domain Eukaryota; kingdom Metazoa; phylum Chordata; class Aves; order Pelecaniformes; family Ardeidae; genus Egretta; species Egretta garzetta. The sequence goes on from NW_009269998.1 coordinate 3,507,014, forward strand.
GAACACTTTTATCCAAAACATTGCAAGAACGGGAAGTTGGATCGATTTTAAGGGCAGGGTGTTACATTGGTTGTTCTGCACTCGGTTCCTTCCAGATTCTGGATTATCTCTGCTGGCCTAGTCCTTCAGATATCAGACCCTTCTTTTGATCTTTGAGGCCTGCATTCATGAAGATAATTAGGATGCTACATCCATGGACATCATTTTTATAGTATGTTTCTACCTGCTGAAGGTCCAGGCCAGAGTCTTTTATTTCCAGTCCGTTAGAGTGTGAGCAGAGGATATCCAGGTTCTACGTGGGTGAGGTGTTGTGAGCATCTTCCGTCAAAGGGACACGATTTTCTATTTTAATGTTTTTTCTCTAACAATACTGGGCAAACAAATAAGCCATTATCAGTATCCTATTACCAAGAGACACCGTCTTGTTCACAGATTTCACCTCCAAATGAAAATGTTGTCATTACGGACCCCTGGCAGCCGTGGTGGGAGAGATACCAGCCCGTCAGCTACAGGCTCTGCACGCGATCTGGAAATGAAACGGAATTTAGAGACATGGTGACCAGGTGCAACAACGTTGGAGTAAGTGCCTCGAAAACCTTCTGGTGTTAACAGTGCAAGGAGCCAGCCGGTAATCCAGAAGGGAGGGCACGGTAGCACTGGAGTGAAGATGGGGGGGTGGTTCTGCCTGTCTGTTGAGATGCACGTTGACACCGTTGCTGTGTGGTAAAAAAAGAGAAATGTTTTAAATAATCGCAAGCAAGCAGAAATGGGGGGACAGGGCAGAAGGTAAGAGAGCCAGAACATGAGTTAGTGGTGCCGTGGGAAGTGGCTTTCTCTAATCGGGCTGTGAACGCTGTTCTCTAGGTACGTATTTATGTGGATGCAGTGATCAACCATATGTGCGGAGCCAGCGCTGGCACTGGTGACCACGCTACTTGTGGAAGCTATTTCAATGCAAAGACTAAAGATTTTCCAGCTGTGCCGTATTCCGGCTGGGACTTTAACGATGGTAAATGTAAATCTAGAAGTGGTGACATTGAGAATTATCACGATATATATCAGGTAAGCCTACAACTATAAATATAATTTTCACGTACATCCTGGGCTGTGGTTCCTTTGCTCCCTTATACTGTGAGGCATTTTTTAAAAGCAAAACAAAACAAACCCCCTCGTGGAAAACCACCCAAACTGATAACAGGGGTTAGCTTGCTACCAGGAGCGCCACTTCTTAAAGGGATAGCTCTGCTTGAGCCGACGGCTTAATTTCAGATTTGGACAAATGGGCTTAGGTGCTTTGTAAAGACAGTTTTAAAGCTCATAAAAGCTATTTAGGGATTACCTTGTGGGGGCTTTTTGTATTTTTTTTAAAAAAAGGCAAGAGTTATTTTTTGCCTTTTATAGTAATTTGGAAGTTTTATTTGGTCTCAGTTTCAGAGGAGAGAGATTAGAGTTTCATAAAGAAAAACAGTAATGCCAGAATCTTCAGGATCAAGCTTCTGTTTAGAGAATTCTCTTCCAAGGAGTCTCTCTGTTTCTCTGTATCAGATTAAGAGGTCAGGGCTTTAAAACTACGACAGAATGAAAGCTTATTTTATAAAGATAAATATGAATAATGTCTTATGCCTTTCAAATGCATTTGATCTTCCTTGATTCTAAGTTGAGGGGAGAGGGGGTTTGGAGAAACGGCAGAAGAAGGGGAGGCTTTAAACGCCCCTGAATTCTCGAGCAGTTCTAACGGAGTGGCTGTATGGGAAATTCTTTCCTACGGTTTGCGACGGAGGCTGATGCACCTTGCTCTCTCCAGGCAGATCTGCATAGCCGTGGAAACCCATCACAACAGTTATTAAAAAAAGCATTTCAGTATATTCAGTATGTGTTTGAGGTACTCTTTTGATGAAAATCAATACCCATCATTTTGTATTTATAGGAAACAGAGGCAAAAAGGGGACAGGAAACAAGAGTTTAATGTTTTGTAAGGCTTTAATAGTTCAAGGTTTATAAAAGACTTAAAATTTCTAGAAATCATCCTACATCAGAGAAGAAATGATTGGCCTTGAAATTGTAATGAATCTGCTCCTTAATACCCTGGAGTAAAAAGAACTTACCATATTTTTGCCCTATATTTGCATTAAAAAGCTGATCAGAGAATGAATGGTTTGGCTCTCTGTTATCATCCGTCAGCACCTACAGCTGCGTAAGCTGGGGGAACACAGACTCCCTAATGCTCCTTCTGTGTCCAGTTCTGGGCTCCCCAGTTCAAGAAAGACGAGGAACTCCTAGAAAGAGTCCAGAGGAGAGCTACTAGAATGATAAAGGGACTGGAGCATCTCCCCTACGAGGAAAGGCTGAGAGAGTTGGGCTTGTTCAGCCTGAAGAAGAGAAGACTGAGAGGGGATCTCATCAACGCATACAAATATCTTAAGGGCGGAAGTCACGAGGATGGAAGCAGTCTGTTTGCAGTGGTGTCCAGCGACAGGACTAGGGGCAATGGATGCAAACTGAAACACGAGAGGTTTCAGTTGAATATGAGGAAAAACTTCTTCACTCTGAGGGTGGCAGAGCACTGGAACAGGCTGCCCAGGGAGGTTGTGGAGTCTCCTTCTCTGGAGATATTCAAAGCCCGCCTGGATGAAGTCCTGTGTAGCATGCTCTAGGTGAGCCTGCTTTAGCAGGGGGGTTGGACTAGATGATCTCCTGAGGTCCCTTCCAACCCTTACGATTCTGTGATTCTGTGAGACTGCCCAAGGCAAAGACATGCATGGGGAACAATGGCTAGTGAAGGTTCCATTTGGGCGATGTAATGTAGATAATAAAATACACTTTGTTTATTAGGTGAAAAATATTTCATTTCAGAATTTTGGTATAGGTCCGAGACTGCCGCTTGGTTAGCCTCCTTGATCTGGCCCTGGAGAAGGACTACGTGCGCTCAAAAGTTGCCGAGTACATGAACCACCTCATTGATATCGGTGTAGCAGGCTTCCGGATTGACGCTGCCAAGCATATGTGGCCTGGGGATGTGAAGGCGATTTTAGACCAGCTGAAGGACCTGAATACGAAATGGTTTTCTGCAGGAACAAAACCTTTCATTTACCAAGAGGTAATCTTGATTCTTCATTTTGTTTAATTGCACTTTACGATCATATTTCTTGCAGGCATGGTATAGACTCAGGCCCGCACTGGAAGCGACGCTTTGCTTGAGTGAAGCCCGAGCAGCTTTCAGACACAAGATCTGTAGAAATTGTCATCAAGATCTAATAACCATAATTTAATCTTCCCACAAATGGTCACTGATATGCAAAATGCCCCAGTTGTTTCAGACCTTCTGGAACTTGGTAACCTGGAAATCCCACTTGAGATTAAATTTACTGCATCAAAGTTAGTGTAAAAATTCTCTTGGTTTAAAAAGCAGATTTCGCTCCCTGAATTTTAAGTTCTGGATAATATATTACAACGGGAGATGTAAATGGTGATTACGGTCTGAAGCTTTGTTTTCCAATGGCATAACTGGTGTTGCTCAACACTCTGAATTTGTGTTTTACATCTGATAACAAATCCTAACGAGACCTTAAGCGGCAGGTAATGGCCGGTTGCAGTCAGCAGAAGCTACAGTTATCAAAGCAATATGCTGCCGGCAAGGTCTAGGGTGGCAAATTGGGAAACTCTTTAGCTGCACAGTGAAACGAGGTTGCCCATGTGCTGGAAGCAGAGGCATCAGTAACTGGACTAAATGTGAAGTTGGTATGGTCCAAACCTAATCGTGTGGTAGTGATCAGTCAGGGTATGGAGATTTAGGATGAAGATGGAAAACAAGTTCACAGCTAGGCTGAGATAAAATGAAGAAAATCGCTTTAAACACAGTTTTCCAAGTAAGCCAAATAATATCCTTAGCTCAAGTAGGGCTTCTTCCTTAAAACAAGGCCTAGAGCAATGCCTTTAACTTGTTTGGCAGAAAGGAATGCTCTATCTTTCTGTACCAGGTAATCGACCTGGGGGGGGAGCCGATCAAAAGCAGCGACTACTTTGGGAACGGCCGAGTGACGGAGTTTAAATACGGTGCAAAACTGGGGACAGTGATCCGCAAGTGGAACGGAGAAAAGATGGCCTACTTGAAGTGAGGAGGAAGACCCTGTGAGTGACTGGGGGTATGCCGGGGGCGCCGGGTGGCAGGGTGGCTTCAAGGCTTTGTGTTTTTGGCTAGGAACTGGGGAGAAGGCTGGGGCTTTGTGCCTTCCGACAGAGCCCTGGTCTTTGTGGATAATCACGACAACCAGCGGGGGCACGGGGCCGGTGGAGCTTCCATTCTGACCTTCTGGGACCCCAGGTGAGGGATCGCTCTTGTCTGGGTGACGCTCCTTCCTCTTGCTTGTTTGCCTATCGGCTCCCTGGCACGGCTTCTCTTTCCTCGTCTCATTACTTCTTTTGTCTAACGAACAGGCTTTATAAAATGGCGGTTGGTTTCATGCTTGCTCATCCGTACGGCTTCACGCGTGTGATGTCAAGTTTTCGCTGGCCAAGATATTTTGTAAATGGACGGGTAAGCCTGTAACGAGGTAAAGAAGCTAAAATTGCGGTGAATGAGGATGGGAACAGGGCTGGAGAAGCGGTCCAGTGCATTTGAATTTGTTAAGTGATTTCTCTGTCCCCTGTTGGATCTAGCAGGTGGAAATCTGATGCTCCATCCTAGCTTTTCTCCGCAGAGAGGCCCTCTGTGTTTTCAGTGGGAAGTTGTAAACGTCTCTCTTTTTTCATTACAGGACGTCAACGACTGGATTGGACCACCAAGTCACTCGGATGGATCAGTAAAGCCTGTTACAATCAACGCCGACACTACCTGTGGCAACGACTGGGTTTGTGAGCATCGCTGGCGTCAAATAAAGTAGGACGCTGTGGAGAAAACCTAAGTAAAAGCAGTGGCTTTTGCTTCATGTTCCTCGTGGCTTTAGAGCTCTTGCCGCCACGGTGACAGCTGTTCCTTGCATTTCCAGGAACATGGTTATCTTCCGTAACGTGGTGGACGGTCAGCCTTTCTCCAACTGGTGGGACAACGGGAGCAATCAAGTAGCTTTTGGCCGTGGTGATAAAGGCTTCATCGTTTTTAATAATGATGACTGGTAAGTCAGAGAGGAATAAATTCTACTTCTAGTTAGCAGAGAAAGCTTTTCAGCTGTTGTGAGCTCCAAGAGAGCTTTGTAACAGAGGCTTCCCCCGTCTCGGTTGTTCTCAGTTCGAACTTGGCCCTCTCCACTCTCCCAGCAGCACTCGCCACTCGCCGAGGTTAGGCCTTGTGCTCTTGCTGTTTCCCAGTTCCTGATGTGGGCTGTGTCACTGAAGAGCATGGTCATCCAGCAGCCTCTGAACTTAGAGAAACGAGGGAGCTTGGCAACTTGGGGAAATGGTCCAGAAGTGGCAGCTTTTAAAAACTGTCTTGCAGTCTTGTACGCAAGAGCGAGATGATTTAAGAGAGCGGGAGTGTGTCGGCTTTATAATTAGAAGCAGGTTGGGGTGATGAGCGATTTGAAGGATGTAGTGGTTGAGTTCTCAGTTAACTTTGTCCCCCAGCCTGCTGTGCTGTCCATCACAACAGTTCCTTTTGGACATCCTGCAAAGACTTGAGTGAAGTTTTGGTAGAGCTGACAGGTTTTTAGGCTATTTCGGCGTGTTCTTCAAGGGTACTGTGATGCCGGGAATACAATATCTGTGTGGAATCTGGCATTTCTTGAGTACCTTTAAGCTCCTTAAAAAACAGGCTACTAACAGAGATGTTTCTGAGGACTTGTAATGGGGTAGCCTGAAAAAGCTAACTGGGGTTTGGCGGGGAAAAATGAAAATTGCACTGGAGCGCAATGTGAAGTTCTGGAGTTCAAGTCTTAAAGTCCCTGGAGGGTAAGAACACCCAAGCTTCCTGTCATTGCTGGTAAATACATAAATACTGCTATATTAATTAATTTATTTACATACTTATTTTCCTTCATTGTTAAAGGAGCGTAATCTGTGTGATTAGGACCAGATTCTTTTAAGTGCCCACAATGTAAAAGAGCTTTTACAGCCCTAGAGCTTTGTCGTTTTGTGGGAGAGTCGATTCTGGAGTGTCTAGAGAAGTGCTGCAGAATAAGAGCTCCAGAATCACCCAACGTCTGACGGGAGTTGCGAAGCATCTCAGAGCCCAAATAATCCTCCTTGCATTTCGATATCTTCCAAAGGTCTCTGAATGTAACTCTGCAGACGGGTCTGCCTGCTGGCACTTACTGCGATGTCATTTCTGGGCAAATGGAAGGCGACGCCTGCACCGCAGTTGAGGTTCGTGTTGCTGATGATGGCATGGCTAATTTCCTGATTAGTAACAAGGATGAAGACCCGTTCGTTGCCATTCATGTTGACGCTAAATTGTAACCAGACCACTTGTGCACAGGGTGTTCCTTCTCTTGTGTATTTTTGCTGATAGCGTGCAAGGTGGCCTGATTGTCTTGGCTCTCCAGCACCGAGTGAGCCGTGATAGAGCAAAGCGCGTTGGCTTGTAGTAATGAAACACCAAGTAGCCGCTATACAGGGGCAGGAGCTAGGGGTGCTGGCGCAGACCTGGACAAGGCGGGGTACGCCTGCTTGTCTTCGTAATTGCACTTTATTCAGTTAAATTACTAATAAAAAATGAAAGGAGAAAACTGAAGTGGCTTAATTTTAAATTGTGCTGCTGTAAGTGGAAATGGAGTTCTCTTTATGGGGAAGCCAGACAGGGAATTAACAGCATGTCCGAAAATGAAGAGAAGTCACCTTTGAGATGGAGCATGGCACAGCTCGAGTTGATGCCGAGTTACAGCTCAGCTGAAGCTGTGTTTCTTGTGTTGGTCTGTGCATTTACTGTTCCCCTCCATGTGCGATTCCCCAGTATTCGAGCATGAGTGATTCTCTGTATTTAGTGAATAATAAATGGCAATCAAATTAAGGAGTAATGCCTTTTCCCTCAATGAATCGGATTGTAACTTCATCACGGCATCACTAGAGGCAATGTCGTGGCGGGTTTTAAGGGCCCAGAAACATGGGAGAAAACAAAACAAATAAAAAAAACCCAAACCAACACCTGGGTAAGTTAAAATGCAGCATTTCCAAGGCCAGCTCACACACGCATCCCCCCCGTACCCCAGAGTGGCTGCGCTGCGGGCAGTTGGCTCTGAGCGGTGCCTACGCACGCAGGCGGTTTATCCCTGGGGGGTCTGGGCCGCCAGAGGAAGCCGGGCCATACCCGTTGGGTATTGCAGGCCACGCCCACAGCAGGG
>NW_009269998.1:3514416-3514858 GCF_000687185.1 Egretta garzetta
GAAAGCCGGCCTTCGCGGTGGCCATGCCACAGGTGTCTGAGGAGCGAGCGGGATGGCCAAGCATCGCCCAGACTTCGTGAGAGCGGCTGGGGCACGGCACGTCCTCGTCCCTGTGCCTTGCCTATCCTGTCCTGTCTCGGAGAACCACGCAGATGGAGCATGGGCTCGGCGGCTTTCCCCATTTCCTCATCCGTCATGAGGGAATGCTGAGGTAAATGTAAGTGCAGCCCTGGCGTTAAATCGGGATGGCTGCTTATAAATGCTCCGTATTTTTGAGGCCAAGGTGTACTTTTTGGGGCTGTTTCCCTTTTGTAGCAGGGGAGAGGGGGGCACGGGTGTTGGGGTTGGATGGGGCTCTCGGTGTGCCCAAGGGCTCATTGCCCGGCGAGGGGGTCACAGTGCGGGAGGAAGGGGCGTGGCACCGGCCCCGGCCCGCGGCTGG
>NW_009269998.1:3515504-3523993 GCF_000687185.1 Egretta garzetta
ACCTGATGTGGTTCAAGGTGTCCCTGCTCCTGCAGGGGGGTTGGGCTGGGTGACCTCTGGGGGTCCCTTCCCACCCAAAACATTCTAGGATTCTAGGATCTTTTCTTTCTCTGCTTCTCTGAAACCACTGTTGCCACCCTTCCCAGGATTAGCAGTGGACTTTGGCAGATATCACTGACATTTGCAAACTTTCCCGAGAAGAGCACAATCTCAAATTTGTAGCGTGTTGATGGTCACCTGTCTGGTGAGTAGCAATAAATGTAGACATGTTCTTTTTTTTTTTTTTTAAGGTGTTAATTAGAGTCTAATACCTCTATGCGAGCATCTTTAGGCCTGTCATCTCCCTTAGGCTTTCCATAACCTGTCTGGGAATGGTTGAATGCTGCGTTTAATACCCAAGCCCACCTCACTGCCTTTTCATGCCCTTCAAGCCATTGTTACGACCGAGTACAACAATGTTGATTATTCATTTGGTCAAGTTAACAGCAGCGAGGGAGACGATCGCGTTGAGATTGGCCTGACTGTGCCAGAGTCCAATACTCTCTGACCAGCTTCATTTAGATATTCCATGTGTGGTGGATGTAATATTTAATATAAAATTTACTTATTTGAAGTTAATTGATGCCAGATACTTCTTCTGACTTAGCAGTGATACAAAATACACTAAAATCACAATACAAATATAAATTGCACTTAGCAAAATATAGCGATTGCAATGTACGGTTCACTCACAATATCAACGTGATCTCCACTGCTGGTGTCTATAGTGCACTCACCAATGCGTGGGTTGAAACCAGCTAAAGCCCATTGCCATCTTTGAAAATACTTGGTTAGTTGTTTAGTTTCGATAATCTCTGTTGTGCTGAGCCATGTGTACACTAGCTCCTCCCCATGCTGGGCTGGCTAAGCCAGGGAGACGTTCACAGACGTTTAATTAACTCGGGGATGACCAGTTACACCAACAGATTGGCTCAACTGATGTAGCTGTTCATCTTGAACGAAGGGCGTCCTCCAGCCCTCTTTGTGCTGAGACAGGGGCAGTGTTCCTTGCGGCACCTGTGGACAGTACAGCCTGCCTTAGTCCCTGAGCTTCACGGGCAAGTCACTCTTGCTGGTCTCCTCTGAGACTTCCTCCTCCTCCTCCTCTGTCCTGGTTTTGGCTGGGATAGAGTTAATTTTCTACATAGTAGCTGGCATAGTGCTGTGTTTTGGATTTAGTACTAGAAGAATGTTGATAACACACGGATGTTTTCAGCTGTTGCCAAGTAGTGCTCAGACTACTCAAGGACTTCGGGTGGTGAGCAATTGGGTGGTGCATCATTCGTTTTGTATATTCTGTATATTCTGTTATCATTCTGATTATTACTATTATTATTATTTTCTCTTATTAAACTGTCTTTATCTCAGCCCTCGGCTCTAACCTTTTATTTTCTTCCCGATTCTCTCCCCATCCCACTGAGGGAGGGGGGAGTGAGCGAGCGGCTGCGTGGTGCTGAGCTGCCAGCCGGGCTAAACCACGACATCCTCCTCCTCCCTTTGGAGGGGTTTGCGGATCAGTCGCATGCTGGTAGGCCTTGTGTAGGCATTGACACCACAGCAGCGTGCGGGGAAAACGCCACCGGTGCAGCACGGTATCCATTGTGTATTCGACTGACGGAGCTGTCCTGTGACCACTGAGGGATGTGTAAGAGCAGGCCTGCATGTTTAGGTTTGCAGTGTAAAAGCTTGCAAATAAGAGGGTTTTGTTTCAATGTCTAGAACCCACATCTTCCAGTTCTTCACAACCAGGTTTCCAATGATACTGGGGGATCGTACAGATTAAAACACAGGGTTTCAAAACAAAGCCAAACCCCTCCAATGCCTCGTCTGCCCAAAGCTTCAACTTCCCCAAAACTCCCCTGAAAAACAAAGCCAGGTTGTTAGGCACCTGATGGTTCTTCCATACCAAAAGAGATGCTATGTTTGAAACTGTACATTAAATACTTTCTCCCTGGGGCCATACTTCAGAAAAACTCATAAATCATTAGTGCTGGATGTCCACCTTCTCTCCTGCCCTCATGCACTTCCTCAGTGTGCTAAAATACTGAAGCCTGGGCGGCTTGAGCTGCTGAAGAACCTGTGATGTGAGGGCTCCTTGCCAGTGGCTTGGCCATCCATTGCATCGGGCTGTCAAGGATGGGACCTTACTCCCCTTGGCCGATAGCAGTGTATTTCAGCGGAAAACACGTGGCATTGGAAGCTGAATGTCATGCAGTGACATGTCATCACCTCAACGGAATCTTACCAGGAATGGTGATGTAAAAATTAACCTCAGGCTTGTTTGTTTGCTCTTGGTAATATTGAGGATTGGGGGTGGGGGGGTGTGTGTGTGTGTCCATCCGTGCTCACTGCGTTGGTAATCACAAGGTGCATGTGTGTGTGTGTGTGTCCGTCCGTGCTCACTGCGTTGGTAATCACAAGGTGCAGTCTCCTCAGGTTCCTCGCTGTTAGTGAGTAGGCAAGGTCATTGGCAGTAATTTACTATTTCTTTGTTGTATTGGAAAAAGAGACCTTTGATAAGGTCTGTGATATGAAAATGAACAGGTGGGCAAACGGGACCTGCTTCAGCATTTCGTCCTTGAAGCCAAATTCTGGGAAAGAGGCATGCGTGTGACACACTCAGTGGCACAGCCTGTTTCAGAAGGAACATCCTAGAGGCAGTTCAGGTCCAAAGTGCACTGAGGTTTCTTTTCTCTTGGAGCGGAGGTGCCATTCTGTGAACTTTTTGTTTTTTCTCACAGATATTCATCAAATATCAGGGATTTTCTGCTCTTCGTATTCCCTCAGAGCATTGTTTTAGCATTGGCACAACTCAAGCTTATTCATGGAATGTTGTTGCTGAGACCTTCATCTTCTAAGTCAGTTCCAAATGAAGACATGAGCATATGTCGTCAGGGTTTTCTTTTGAAGGAAGAAATTTTAGGATAAGCCCGGTAGGACTTGGGCAACAGCTCTGGCTTTCAAATTCAGTTTTATGTCAGGCAGCTAAAACTCATCTGCAGCGTCACTTTACATCTGATTTGGGTTTGCTTCCTTGACTCAGATGAATCATTGGTTGTTTAAAGTGAGACGAAACCTCATGCAGTGTCTCTGCTGGCGAGGAAAACACTTGCAGCTCTGATCCCTTTCAGCCTGGTAGAGCAGCAGTTGCCCTGCACAACTGTGCGAAGAAAACCAGTAACAGGTCCCCAGCGGGAACTGGGCAACGACGGTAGAAAAACATCAGGCATGAAGAGGGGTCGGTTTCTAGGTGCCAGAGGGATTCACCCGGTGAAAACCCGCGGCGCGTTGTGTGGTACGTCTGCTGTTGACTGAGGGTGGCTGACCAGGTGCCTTGGGTTGAGCTTGGACTAATCCTGAGGGCTGGGCGCCGCTGAATGCTGGCAGACACATCCATTCTCCTAGAGCTGCTAGATTTCCAGCTGGCTTTTAATCGCCTCCCTTGCCCTTTACCTTCCAGAGCCCCCTTTGAGGGCCTGTGTGTTGTGTTTTAGAATACTTTTGATAAAGTATCTTTGTTTACATGACTGGAAAGAGTACAGTGCTGAATTTAGGTGCACTGCTTGCAGACCTCTTGGTTTGTGATGATGTGTAATCATTGTGGAAAGGTCTTTTATCTTCAGTTGACGGGCAATCCAGGAAAAAACCAAACCAGAAGAATGATATCGAACTAGTGAGCCAAACAATAAGCGATAGCATTGACCCGTGTGAATTTTGACAGCTGCCACAGGAACTTTGTCATCCTGCAGGAGTATAAATTGCCAGCGGAGAGCCCACAGCCTTATACCGAAGGCACCATGCAAGTCCTCCTCCTCCTTGCCACTGTAGGGCTTTGCTGGGCCCAGTACAACCCCAACACTCGGGCTGGACGGACGTCTATCGTGCATCTCTTCGAATGGCGCTGGGCCGACATCGCTCTTGAGTGCGAGCGCTATTTAGCTCCTAATGGGTTTGGAGGAGTTCAGGTAAGTTCTTCCCTGTGAGTAGGGAGGAACATGGTATTGCAGCGTTCCATTAATAAATCAAAACGCCTGAAGCGGAGGCAGCCAGCTCCAAGTAACTTTGGTGTTGGGAAGGGGGGGCTGTGACACGCAGCCCTAGATCCCGCAGGGCCAGTGAATGTGGTTGTATCTCCAGTAGCTTTCCTCTGAAATGCTTCCCCTGCAAAGCCAAGTTTTCCTCTTTACCTTGTTCTGAGGGGCGTGCGTAAGCATGGCGTGTTGGCTTTCCTAAGGATGTTACTATTCCAGGCAAAAATAATTCCTGTGGCTTCATCCTTGCTGTGCACGTGTCCTTGAAAGCAGGCCCTGAGTAGCCACCAAGAACAGAAGAAAATTTCTTGCTTGCCAGTCTACAAGACGGAGATCCCACAGCCCGAAGCGTGTGCTGTGGGAGAGAGGGGCTGGGCTGGGCGCTAGCCTGGCCCTGTGGGCAGAGGGGCTGAGTGCAGGTTTTGCCCTTAAAAAGTTGAAATAAACCCAGTTGATTTCTTATCAAAGGACATCATTTCATCTGCAGGTTTCACCTCCAAGTGAAAATATTGTCATTACTAACCCAGACAGACCCTGGTGGGAGCGATACCAGCCCGTCAGCTACAGGTTGTGCACTCGATCCGGAAATGAAAATGAATTCAGAGACATGGTGACCAGGTGCAACAATGTTGGAGTAAGTGCCTCGAAGATCGGTGCCCATCACGGCAAGAAGGGCTGCCTCGGCCGAGGGACGTTACTGCTGCTGCCCTCAGAGGAGGCGTAGGCTCAGAATAAACCGAAGGGGGAAAAGAGATGGAATTAATAGGGATATGGCAAAGCTCCAGCTGTCACCTCCCCGTCATCACAAGGCACGCTGAAATGCACTTCTTGCTTTTCCAGGTTCATATTTATGTGGACGCTGTTGTCAACCACATGTGTGGGGCTGCGGGTGGCGCAGGCACCCATTCCACCTGTGGGAGCTATTTTAACGCTGGGAACAGAGATTTTCCAGCTGTGCCGTACTCTGGCTGGGATTTCAATGACGGCAAGTGTCGAACCGGAAGCGGAGAAATTGAAAATTACGGCGATATGTATCAGGTAACCTTCTCTGGCAAAAGTGTGAAATCTTTTTCCTTTTCCTTTTTAACCTGTTGTGTGAACATTACGGTAAGGCCAAATGAGGGGAGTAGTTCCTCACAGAACCTGTGCTTGGTCACCTGTCAGGTGAATGAGGTAGGGACCATAGGTACAGGAACGGCACTTGTGGGGCACAGTATTCCGAGTACTGAGACATCAGGAGCCCTCCCCACGTGGTTCAGGTGGGCATGTGCAGGAGTTGCCTCCAGAACTGCGCCCAGTGCTCCCAGCTCAGCCGGTGAGCTCCTTCTTACAGCTCATAAGCTCTGCTGATCTTGATGAGGACCCCCCCTGGAAAATCAATAGCAGTGCATGGCGGTGCCCTGCTTGAGCAACTTACTCTTTTTTTTGTAGCTGGGCTGTGCCACAGAAAAAAACGCTCTTCCTTCGGCCCCTTGGCAGAGTACGCCATGCCGCTGCTCCTCCTAATTCTGACGGCACCTGCAGAGGGAGGTGATGCCCGTCACCAACTGTCCCAACCCAAGTATCGAGCTCTATCATAAATTTACTCATGGCTTGGTGTAGACCTTGGCATAATTTGCTTGTATGCAAATTAGATACCCAAACAGAACTGATTTTATGGCTCCAAACATGCAAACGTTTCACGGAAAGGTTTTACAGGCCGACAGAGTGGCACATCAAAACTTTTTTGTTTTTTTACGTACTCAGGTCCGAGACTGCCGCTTGGTTAGCCTCCTTGATCTGGCCCTGGAGAAGGACTACGTGCGCTCAAAAGTTGCCGAGTACATGAACCACCTCATTGATATTGGTGTAGCAGGCTTCCGGATTGACGCTGCCAAGCATATGTGGCCTGGGGACATAAGAGCATTTCTGGACAAGCTGAAGGATCTGAATACGAAATGGTTTTCTGCAGGAACAAAACCTTTCATTTACCAGGAGGTAACCTCTATGTTTTTTCCTTTATGTTTGTCTTTGGTATCTCTTCTACCTTCTTCCTTCAGAGGAATGGTGTTCACACACCTTCATCCAACTTCACCCCAGAGCAAGCGAGCCATTGCTTTGGAGCAGCCCTGCCGGCATGAGCTGTTTTGTTTTTCAGAAATGCCTCCACAACAGATTGCCATTCAAGTTTACCTTTTCTTTCTTCAATCATGGGTTTACATGTATCGATCACGCCTTGTACTGACTTTGGGTTGATCTACACAGCATGAATGACTGTACTTTAAGGTTTTGTCCCTCAATGTAAATGAAGAACCCATGTTGAGGACTCTGCTGCATTTTTGTCTCTATGAGATGAGAACGGATGCACAGTTTCTGCTTTCTGTACCAGGTAATCGACCTGGGGGGGGAGCCGATCAAAAGCAGCGACTACTTTGGGAACGGCCGAGTGACAGAGTTCAGATACGGTGCAAAACTGGGGACAGTGATCCGCAAGTGGAACGGAGAAAAGATGGCCTACTTGAAGTGAGGAGGAAGACCCTGTGAGTGACTGGGGGTATGCCGGGGGCGCCGGGTGGCAGGGTGGCTTCAAGGCTTTGTGTTTTTGGCTAGGAACTGGGGAGAAGGCTGGGGCTTTGTGCCTTCCGACAGAGCCCTGGTCTTTGTGGATAATCACGACAACCAGCGGGGGCACGGGGCCGGTGGAGCTTCCATTCTGACCTTCTGGGACCCCAGGTGAGGGATCGCTCTTGTCTGGGTGACGCTCCTTCCTCTTGCTTGTTTGCCTATCAGCTCCCTGGCACGGCTTCTCTTTCCTCGTCTCATTACTTCTTTTGTCTAACGAACAGGCTTTATAAAATGGCGGTTGGTTTCATGCTTGCTCATCCGTACGGCTTCACGCGTGTGATGTCAAGTTTTCGCTGGCCAAGATATTTTGTAAATGGACGGGTAAGCCTGTAACGAGGTAAAGAAGCTAAAATTGCGGTGAATGAGGATGGGAACAGGGCTGGAGAAGCGGTCCAGTGCATTTGAATTTGTTAAGTGATTTCTCTGTCCCCTGTTGGATCTAGCAGGTGGAAATCTGATGCTCCATCCTAGCTTTTCTCCGCAGAGAGGCCCTCTGTGTTTTCAGTGGGAAGTTGTAAACGTCTCTCTTTTTTCATTACAGGACGTCAACGACTGGATTGGACCACCAAGTCACTCGGATGGATCAGTAAAGCCTGTTACAATCAACGCCGACACTACCTGTGGCAACGACTGGGTTTGTGAGCATCGCTGGCGTCAAATAAAGTAGGACGCTGTGGAGAAAACCTAAGTAAAAGCAGTGGCTTTTGCTTCATGTTCCTCGTGGCTTTAGAGCTCTTGCTGCCACGGTGACAGCTGTTCCTTGCATTTCCAGGAACATGGTTATCTTCCGTAACGTGGTGGACGGTCAGCCTTTCTCCAACTGGTGGGACAACGGGAGCAATCAAGTAGCTTTTGGCCGTGGTGATAAAGGCTTCATTGTTTTTAATAATGATGACTGGTAAGTCAGTGGGAGAGACCGTGTCCCTAGGGAGAAGCATAGCACCCCTCGTCAGTAGTCCTGATGGGAATGGGAATGTCCTCTTCTCCGGATGAGAGCGACCAGTGCAGCCAGAGCTAGAGTCACGCAGTTGCATGCCAGATCTAGAGTGCCAAAACGGGAGCGTAGGGAGGAAAGCCGGAGTAGGATCAGAAAGCTCCCACTTTACATTGCCCTGCAAATAAGGGAGTAGCATCGGGTTCAAAAATCTTATACCCGGTTTGAAATATCTGTTCAGAAACCAACAGCATCCACTTGTTTCCACACAGGAACATGAATGTCTATTTGCAAACTGGCCTGCCTGCGGGTACCTACTGTGATGTTATTTCTGGACAGAAGGAGGGCAACAAATGCACTGGAAAGCAGGTGTATGTTTCTGGGGATGGAATGGCTCAGTTCCAGATCAGTAACAGTGCTGAGGATCCCTTCGTTGCTATTCACGTTAATGCCAAGCTATAGCTCAGGATTATGTCCTTCTCCATTCGGTCTGTGCATTCGCTGTTCCCCTCATGTGCGATTCCCTGGTATTCGAGCATGAGCGATTCTCTGTACCTAGTGAATAATAAATGGCAATCAAATCCAGGAGTAATGCCTTTTCCCTCAGTGGATTGGATTGTAACTTCATCATGGCATCACTAGAGGCAATGTCGTGGCGGGTTTTAAGGGCCACGCAGCGCTCCATTTCCCATGTCGCAGAAAAATAGAATAAAATAAATTTAAAAACCCCAAAACAATGCCTGGGTAAGTTAAAATGCAGCATTTCCAAGGCCGACCCCTCCCCCCTGTACTCCAGAGCAGCCACGCTGCGGGCAGTTGGCTCTGAGCGGTGCCTACGCACGCAGGCGGTTTATCCCTGGGGGGTCTGGGCTGCCAGAGGA
>NW_009269998.1:3524668-3533444 GCF_000687185.1 Egretta garzetta
AGCCCGGGGCCCCGCGGATAGGAGCGGTGCCAGGGGCTGGGAGCCCCGTGCGGCAGGAGGTCACTGCCATTGCAAACCGGCCGTGTGCCCCTGGGTGCGGGCCGGGAGCCCTCCTGCCCCTTTGGAAGCCAGAGCCCTGCCTGCTCTTTCTGGGTCACTGCACCCTTGTCTAAGCCACGCATTCAGCTCCAACCCTCAGAGACCCTGTGATTCCGTGCTAGCGGCGATTCAGGCGTTGCCTAGTCCCAAATGCAACAGCCAGCCTACCCTTCAAATTCCAACCCCAGCCCCAAGCCCCCCAGCGATCAGGGCAAAGGATCAAAATGGCACACTTTGAGCTGCAGAAAATTACGGACGTAAATAAGCAGGCGGTGCTGGCTATGGAGCAGGGCACAGCTGTGCCTGCTGCCATCTGTGGATCCACTTTTGGGTCACGTTGGAGAGCAGTGCGTGGTTGGCCTGGTGCAGAGTCAGTCTTAGCTCTGCGTTTAACTGCAGAATTAAATACGAGATCGAGCAAAGGAGATCATGAGGCAGTGCCCTTAGGTGTGCGTACAACTTCGTGGGCCAGGCGTTCACTGCTTTGAAGGGACCAAACCTGCATCCAGGCTTTGTTGTTGTGCCTTTTATTTCAAGTTTTTGGCATGCTGCCGTATAATTTGAGCACAAAGACGACGAAGAAAGCGACAGCGTCGTCCAGAGCACCGCCAGGTCTTTGAGATGAGTCACGAAACCCGGAGCTACCGTCAGCTTTACTGCTGATCTTTAAGTTTTTCCAAATGTTATTACCGCTAGGAAATGTTTATCATTATTTTTGTCATGGCTATTGCTGCTCTTCTATATGTAAAGCGGTGTCACGAAGGCCTTCATTTTGTATGCCAGTAAGGGGTGAAAATGTGAAATCCTGTTATGGAATTTAGCAAGCTTAAAGGAATTTGCTGGGGATCAACAGGATGTCTGACAGATCGGCTGAAGTGTAAGAGTTTAGCATTCTGTGGGCATTATGCAATATTTCATTTTCTTTTGCAAAATAGCCCTCATTTTCATTGGCCAAATGGTGAGGTTAATTGAGCAGTGTCAAAACCTGTTATCAGCTGATATTCTAAATTTTGGTGCAATGTTGCTGGGCTCAAGCCTTCCAAAATAATATCTCAAACCCTAGAAATTCTGAGATTTGACAGAAAGTAATGGCTTGAAGTTGGCTGTTATTTTCACTCCAAGTTATTTGTTTTCTGGGTACATTCTCTCCTTGGTTTTGTATTTTATTTTGAAATTTGTTCTAGAATTTAAACATGGAAAAAGCCCCCAACCCAACCAACTGGGATTATCATAAAAATAAATATTTCCATTTTTAGGGCTATGCCTTGTAGCTGATTGGAAGACACTTGTCTCCGAGCAAAGGTAAATACGGTTACCTTTTTCGCATACTAGCAGGCTATCGTCAGACTGGTTTTAAAGCAAATGGAAGAATGACGACGGATAATGAGGAATATTTTCCCTTTGGGGTCTGTGAGATTTCCCTTCCAGAGCAGTTCTGTGTCACAATTTCCTTTTCAGTTCCTTCACTGCAGAAGAGCATGAAGGACCATTGCTTAGGGACATGGTGGGATGGCAGGGTTAGGGGAACAGTTGGACTTGATGATCTTAAAGGGCTTTTCCGACCTAAATGATCCTATGAGCACCATGGCTGGGTCATGCAGACCCACTCAGTTGCAATCTGTGGGGCAGAAGGTGAATCTGCCCATCTTCGCTTACGAGAAATAAGGCAATAGTGTATCTGAGAAACCTGCCTGCCTTGCCTCCTTTTTTTGTCTCTGGTTTGGCTGGGCCAGCTGCCCTCTCTTCTGCTCTCTCCTACTGGACTTCCCACACCTTTGCCAAAGTTTTGCTCTTCCTGTTCTTCCTCCTCTTCTGTCACATGCCAAGCACCATTTCCAGCCCGGTCAGCTCTTCCTTTGTGCCCCTTGGAAAGCTCAGAGGACCCGCGTTAGATTTAAGCAGCCATGAAGTGGTGATGATGTCCTTCATAGTTGTTTACTTTGTGAGCTAGGAAGCCCATGTGAAATGTTGCAGCCCACACAAGTGGAATTTTCACCTCCGCTCTTTGAACAATTTGATTTTTTTTAAAGTGTCCTCTGGGATAATGTAGAAAACAACCAACCCCCAAAGCAAGGGTCATTTTGTGGAAGCTTTTGCATTTATGGCACACCAAATGGTAAAGTAACTAAGCTACCGATTGTGAGTGTTGAGGAAACCTTTAAATAATCAGGTGGATATTTCCTTTATACTGTCCTGGACCAAGAGTGGAATGAGACTGTAACTACTGGCCCATGACTACCTTCTTCAAGTGATATGAAGCCAATACCGGTATGATTTGGAGCAGCTACATTTCATAGATACCATAATTCAAACTATGCAGAACTTTGTATACACCCACATGCTGTTCAAGTATGGTTTGTTTGGTGCCATACAACATATGGAGGCATTTAAGGGAAGTAGACTGGAACAGAAGGAAGACCAATGAAGAGAGAATTAATTTGCAGTGTAGGTATGAGAAAAACTCCTTGACTTATTTCACCCAGATGGTCTATAAGTATCCATTATAGGCAATGATATCCCTTAGAGAACAGTTTAGGGACAGTAGTTAAATGGTTTTACAGAGAAGGTTTAAGACTTTACCAGTTCTTGTTGTAAACTTTATTATGGTCCTCTAGTTCAGCATTTTAACTTCTGTCATGTCTACACTAAGAAAGTTTTGGGGCTGGTGTTAGATCCTAAACAGTTCATGTTAGCAAAATCAACGAGGAATAATTTATATTTTTCTCACTTAATTAACTGTACTTGTGTTTAACTGCTTGATAAAGAAAGAAATGTCCTTTGCTTTCTAAAAAAAAATGTTGTGATCAGGTGTTTTAATTGTAAAATTAAAGCAAAGGCAATGGAATGTCGTCAGTTTTCTAAGTATAAAACACTTATTGCTCACTTAAACACCTGACAATTAAAACACAGAAAAAGAACAGGAAAATGAAGCATAGCAATAAATGTCATTTTCTTTTTATGGCCATTTGTTTTGACCATGTGTCTCTGAATACGTGCACACAAAGCAGACCGCCCTGAAGGAGGCAATATGCAATGCTTTGCTAGTGCAGAAGCTATCTAGGTAAGCTATAAATTGGGCGTCTTTGATGATATCGGTGTGAGGAAAGTGAAGTATAGAAGTGTGCAGAACAGGGAGCGACCGGTCACTCCTGAGCTGTGCGACTTTCCTGATCGGCCCGCCTCGCGCTCCGTGCGCGTCGGCTAAACGTGGTCCCAGTAAGGGCAGCTCTAATGAATCCGTGCCAGATCCCGTATTTTATCTGGCTACAAGGGAAAGCAAAGCCAAGTGGCTCAAAGACAATGATGGGGCTCAAAGAAAATGTGATTTAGTATTTCAGCTTTCTCTGTGTGACTGCTATGGCACTGTTTATACCCATGTAATTAAAACCCCTTTAAAGCGTGTTTCCTATTCCTTTGTTGTAACCAAAAATGCAACACTAATAACAACAGCACACTTAGCATTTTAATGGCCTCAACTCCCTCCCAAAAGGAGCCTAAAAGGCCTGTTAAAAGCACGTATGGCATTTTATTAATCTTCTGCACATCTATTCACCCAAAAGCAAGAAAATGAATAGCTCTCGAAAAAATACATCTTGTCAAAAGTCTCACCTACTTTGAACCAAGTGAAATGTTGCGTTCTTGAAGTAAAAGTCAGTGAAAAAATGCCACTTGCTATATTTAACCGAGAGGTCTTCAGTTTAAGCAGCCATGGCAGAATCTCAGAGATGGAGATGGCCAGTTTCTTTGTTCATTGAAAAATATATTGCAAGTAATACCATAAAATACAAATTCACAAACGTTATTCATTGCAAATAATACATATATATATATTCCATGGCTTCATTTGCTACCCTGCGCATTAAACATCCTCTTTTCTTGCAAAACTTATTACTAGTTTTATCCAAACCTAGTAGTGTTCTGCTTAAAACAAACCAGATTCTTGTAATCACAGAAGGAGGTGGTGGTGTGAAAGCTCCCACTCTAAGGGGCTGACTCCAGGCACTAGGAGTTTTCTGATATCTTTTATCTTCTGCAAGTCACGATAAAATCACCACCTTTGTAGCTGTTGAATTTATTTTGCTCCAACTTTTCAGTTTTAAGTTACCTGGAGGTGATTTGCTGTGCAGCCTAGGAGGATGCCTTCCCAGAGCACAGCCGTAACGGCCCGTAAGGAGCAGGCACTGAGAGAGATTAAAGGAGGTAAGCGAGTGAATTGATAAACTGGAGAAATAGTTGTCTCGGTCTAAATTAATCTCTGATTCTATAAGTGCATGGTAAGGTTGTAAATTTGTTCATTCTTTTTTCTTTTATCTTTTTTCTTTTTCTCTTTCTTTTTTATTTTTTTCTTTTTCTTTCTTTTTTCTTTCTTTTTCTTTTTCTCCTTTTTCTCTTTTTCCCTTTTCCCGTCCCCTTTTCCCGTCCCCTTTTCCCGTCCCCTTTTCCCGTCCCCTTTTCCCGTCCCCCTTTCCCTTCCCCTTTTCCCTTCCCCTTTTCCCTTCCCCTTTTCCCTTCCCCTTTTCCCTTCCCCTTTTCCCACTTCTTTTCCCACTTCTTTTCCCATTTCTTTTCCCATTTCTTTTCCTTTTTCCATTTCTTTTTCTTTTTTTTCTTTTTCCATTTCTTTTTCTTTTCTTTCCTTTCCATTTCTCACCACAGCTCTGTCTCTAAGGCCAATGGTCCAGAGGAGGGCAACTAGGATGATAAAGGGACTGGAGCACCTCCCCTACGAGGAAAGGCTGAGAGAGTTGGGCTTGTTCAGCCTGGAGAAGAGAAGACTGAGGGGGGACCTTATCAACACATACAAATATCTTAAGGGCGGAAGTCACGAGGACGGAAGCAGTCTGTTTGCAGTGGTGTCCAGCGACAGGACTAGGGGCAATGGATGCAAACTGAAACATAAGAGGTTTCAGTTGAATATGAGGAAAAACTTCTTTACTCTGAGGGTGACATAGCACTGGAACAGGCTGCCCAGGGGGGCTGTGGAGTCTCCTTCTCTGGAGATATTCAAAGCCCGCCTGGATGAAGTCCTGTGTAGAATGCTCTAGGAGAACCTGCTTTAGCAGGGGGGTTGGACTAGATGATCTCCCGAGGGCCCTTCCAACCCTTGCGATTCTGTGATTCTGTGATATCTAGCTTTCAGCATAGTAGTGATCAGAATTTAGCGGAAGCAATGCAGAACAAAGCGAAGCGAATGGCTCCGTTGTACGTGCAACTGCTCGTGAATCCTTACGTTACCTACAGGGACGTGTTCAGGCAGTAAACCCCTTCACAGTCACCTGCTCAGGACAGAGAAATGATGGGTCCGATACATCGCAAGGTGATTTGTCCTTTTAGAGGTTTTAATCCACAGAGTTAAAAAAATACACGTTTATCATCTAAGGAGAAATAAACAGTGTGTTTAGGAAAATCCTGACCTCCTAGCGGAGTGTCTATGAGTGGACCGGAAGGTTATGTTTACTGAATTATTCATGGAAATTTTTCTCCGCTCAATGCAACAGCAAAAATGGAAACTTTTGTTCAGCTCTGCATGCCTCTGCGTTAGCTCAGTATTTCCCTGAATCCCTGTTATTTTTCCAGCAGAAGAAAAAGATTTCTGCAGAGGGGAGCTAGTAGTCTGTTGTCTTTTTTATAGAGACTGTGAAAATTTTATTCAAGTTATCATTTTGTTTTAAAGGGAAAGAAATGAAAAACTCAACACATAACACTAACTTTTTAATTGCTGATGGTGCGCTCGGTTGCTTTATCTGCAATCTGTGTTTCTAACAGCCCCAGCCCATCAGCCTCCCTGCACAACGTATTCCCAACAACACACAGGTATTTCCCCTCCAAATGCTCCCAGGCCATGGCAGTTTTGACTCTGCCTTAACGGTAAATCAGGATGGAGGTAAGAATGAATGCTACTAGAAATAATGTTACTAAATACACTGCCTTTCAGATGATGTTTAATACAAAGGTCTCGGTCATAAATATTCCGGTGGCACTGTTTGAGGTGGTGGTGGTGAATGATCTCCAGTTACTCGAGACAAAGTGCTTGGGTTTCCACCCATTGGCACACCGAGTGCTCTGGGATAAATAACCAGAGCTTTTAATGTATAATTATGAAAGTGACTTACTTACACCGTGTAGGGGGGCAGTGAAGTGTGAGAAATTCTGTGGCGCTTGTGAGTTGAAAATGGAAATACCAGACATTTGTCCGGGAATGAAATTCCATTGGCTTCCTTGGTCCTAAACTAAGAATTAGATTGTGCTATCCAGCCACCAAGACTGAGAAGTAACCAGCTTAACTGCATTACGCTTATTTTTTTTATTTTTTCCCTCCCCCCCCCCCCCCCCCCGCCCGAAGAAAAGAAAGGGTTATGTCATGGTAAATACACACCACTACCATCAGATTTTGTTTTTCATTCCAGCTGTGAAGAAAGCCTGTGGACGCTTCGCAATTTCGGTCTGTCTGTAGTTGACAAACGGTGATAACGGGGGATGCTAATGCCTGCAGTGTTGTGAGTGCTCTGCGGGGCATGAAGCCAGTCAGAAGACCCTTGAAGAACGTTAACCTTTAGAATCTGGGCAAGATGACTACAGGGAACTCATTATGTTTACAATAATGAACATTCAGACATTGGCCTAATTTACATTGCTATCATTCCTGCACTGTTCCCTTACGGTACGTGCGGGAGGCAGGCGCTAAAATTTTGATTCATTGTCTTACAGGACCTTGGGGTATATTTTAAGTATTGGGACTTGTCTGTATTTGCAATGAACTGTTTGTCTGCCCGTTATTGTCCACAGTCTTCCGTCTTTAAGATTTTGTAAGCATATCTGCGTCCTGGGGATTGTCAATACTAAGCTCAAATAATTGCTGCCTGAGCTCACAGGATAAAAATATTCACTCGCAGAACAGCCATTGACTGAATTTAGGTCATTTAGATACCAATCAAGTCGAATCTCACCAGTCATAATGTTTAGCGACAAAAAAAAGAAGAGAAGAAGAACTTCGAGCCAGCTACATTAACACCAGTGCAAAAAAGGATGATTTTTGGCTTTTTTTTTTAAAATCTTTCTTTTTTTTTTTCCAGGTGCTTTCTTCTTGTTTTTTCCCGTGTCTTCATTTCTGGCACTAAAACCAAGGCGAATGTTAAAAGCCTCTGGTATAGCCTTAGTTAGCAAGAAAAGTGAATTAAACAAGCATTTGTTAGGAAGTCATGGGGTCAGGGCCCACTGTTAAAAGCACAACAGATGCAGCAGCAGTGGTCTGTGGACCTTCTAATGCTTCCCACAACATGATATGATTGCAAGAATAGCATTTCCCAAATGGAATTTTCTTGGAAATGATGGTAGCTTCACAAACAAGTATCCACACCTCTCTACGGACATCTGAATATCTCTGCATTTGTCTTTTACCTTCCCACTTTTCAGCGTTTGTAACCACCGTTGTGGTTGTGTTTAAACACAGATAAGTGTCATGGTCTGGTAGAAAATGGCAGGACAATGTCTTACCGTGAAGCTGCAGCAAGGCGCTAGGGGGATCAACGGCACATCAGAACCTGCCCATTGAGAGAGACCCTAGGATGGCTAAACTGGCGTAGGGCGGATGTGGATTTCCATGAACTAACCTCACGAGTTCAACGAGTTCCTCTGGACTGTGTCCGGACAGATATTGGGGTATAGCAGGAACTAAGGCAATAAAGGCTAATAACACATACGGGAAAAAAATTAGGTCACTGTGCTCATTTCTGCCTTTGTACAAATACTCCTTGAATTTACCCTTTACAAGGCAGTGCGGTTAGTGATGGACAGCTGATACGCACCGTGATGACAGTGACAGGACGGAGTGGTCAGCGGTGGACAGGTAGCATGGCAGAACGACCATCAGATAGGTAGTAAGCTAGGATGAATAACAGCATTGACAGATATGATGTTGGCAAGATGAATAAACACAAATGGTCGCTAACAAGATGGGACACAAACAGAGAGTAGGCAAACTCCTTCTGGATGACTTGTCTGGAGCACCAAACTGTGTATCCATGGGTAGGAGCTGCACATGACTGAAACAACAAAAAGTTGGGACTACAGCAAGTGGCTCGGCAAGCACTGCGTTTATGCGTTGTAGCTAGGACTTTCACGCGTTAGCTGGGAAATTATATCTTAGAACAGCTGTGATGATAGAACTTTATGATGCTGTAACCTGTAGCAAATTGTCTATTTACTCAATGAAAATGAAAGTAATGACCTTGTGCTGGGAAATAGACTGCCACATTTTGGTGTGTATGCTGTGGAAGAGGAATGGGATGTTAAAACCTCCTGACAGGAGACCTCGGATGATACAAGACAGAAGGAAATGTAGCACAAAAATTTGAGCAGTGGGTTTGGATCTAGTTTTCTACTTTTCTTTGGAATCCATTTCAGTACCTGCTTCTACAGGTTAGTTTTTGGTTTTTTTTTTTTAAGTTAGCCATTTTTACATATAATAGCTGCCACTGTGTTTTTGTTTTTTTTTTTAAAAGTAAGTAAGTTAGCCATTTTTACATATAATAGCTGCCACATTCATCGCCAGCCTCAGTATCATAAATTAAGTAGTGGCCAAGGGAAGCCCCTACATAGGCAAAAACACAGGTCAAAATATCTGCAATAAAAAATCACTTTCCTGATCTTCATAGAATCACAGAATGCTTTGGCTGTA
>NW_009269998.1:3533477-3550218 GCF_000687185.1 Egretta garzetta
CCCCCTTGAACCACATCGGGTTGCTCACAGCCCCGGCCAACCTGGCCTGGAATGTTCCCAGGGATGGGGCCTCCACCCCCTCTCTGGCCAACCCCTGCCAGGCTTTCACCACCCTCACTGCAAAGAATTTCTTCCTTAGATCCAGTCTAAACCTCCCCTGCTTCAGTTTAAAGCCATCCCCCCTTGTCCTGTCCCAGCTGGCCCTACTAAAAAGATTTTCCCCGTCTTTCCTCTGGGCCCCCTTGAAGCCCTGACCGGCCGCACTCAGCTCTGCCCGCAGCCTTCTCTTCTCCAGGCTGAACACCCCCAACTCTCCCAGCCTGGCCTCACAGCAGAGGGGCTCCAGCCCTTTTTTTCTACATTTTCTACATTGTGGGAACATGCCCTCTGCTCCTCTCCATGAGGTAAGCCACGTACTGCCTCTGCTGATGCTCCCTCGTGGCACTCTAGGAGTACCATAAACTCATTGTACAACCAGCCACGTCACCATCTCACCTGGTGTGAGACTGGAGAACGTTTGTCTCAACAGGTCTGCAGCTTATTTACAGAGCTGACAAACCAGGGAAGCGATGGAGCTTCACTGTGGAGGGCTGTGTTTTTCTAAAAGAAGGAAACACCGCGTCATCCAGCCCTGAATGACTACCACTGCCTTCCCATTTGTCATGGATGCAATACAATTGCTCCTTCCATGTCTGCTCACTTTGGAAAAATATTCATCTCCTAGTGTCAGAGGTGGCTTGCTGTTCATTCTGCCTTCACGCCCAAATGCCATGTTCTATTGATCCCCCACATAGAGATCAGAAGGTTGGATAAGGCCGCTGGGGCCGTTGCAGTGGCACTGTAATTACAAGATGATCCTCTCCGCTCATCACTTAAGTGCTTTATCTGGTCTGCTTTGAACATTGCTTTGTTGATGCATCAGTGACTTCTTTTGAAAAGCCACTCTACTGCCTAATGGACTTGATGGGCAGATTTCTTTTTATCAGTAAGCTAAAATTTATATTTTTCTATTATAGTTCATTACTCTTTAATCACCTTGAATAATGCCTTCTCTTCCCCCGACAATATTTCCCATCAGTAGCTGAGACACTAAGTGCATGCTGAACGTCAGGGTACGTCAGCGGGGTGCAGGTTAATTGGAATGAAGTCCACTGTCACAAAACAAATGCCACTTTCATTTTTGCCTTCCTCGCTCTTACCTAGGTAGACCCAAAAATCCGGTAGTAGAATTTTCCTAATCACGCATGATTCGGTAGATTTTTTGGTGTCACAGGATCTGATATTTATACACCTATAAAGGTTGTTAGTTAACCTGTAATCATTGCAGGTGTAACCTTGTTTGGATGTATTTGTCTACCCTGAAAAGATCGGGAAACAAGTGGTCTGCCTAACATAAAACCAAGCAGCGCGTAAGCGTCCGTGTGTCCATACACACACATATATATACACAAGTCTACATGTTTATGTCTATACATTTTTTCATTCCTTATGCCTGCGGGACATCCCTTAGGCATTTAGCTGGAAATTATTTGAAATATTTATAGATCCCATTATGTTCAATTTCTGCCGTAACTCTTTCGGGATCTGAATTAGCAAATATGGTTTTATTTCTGGGATAATCAATGGTCCAGTCTCATACTTCTTGCGCATCTAGAATTTTCGCTGAGATCAAACAGATATCAGTAGGAAAAAATCCACAAACAAACCACGGAGGCCAGAATGATCAGATATGGTGATCTTTTTGGTGTATGCATATTTCCCTCAAAATGTTTGACATAGAGTCTTGGTTTTATATTGAGTGAGTTCTAAACTCAACTTTTAAGAAGCTTTTATGATTTTGCAGTGAGATGGAATTTTTAATTCACCCTTATCCTAATGAATGAGTGAATAAGTGGGGAATTTTTTTCTGAAGCCCAACACCCTTTTCCACAGTAAAATCCCTGCAGCCTGAACTCTCCCTGCTCCTCTCCTGTTCCTCAAAAAATGACGGAAATGGCAGTTCTTTCTCAAACTGGTATTTATGGATCCTTTAAGCAGAGCTGATTTCTGTCCTTCTCACTTCACTATTTTGCCAGTATACCCTCTGTTTCTGCATGGCTACTTGAAATATTTCCCGCGGTGGGCGGTAGCTTCTGATTTGGAAGAAGGCAAAGAGAACAGAAAGATGATTTTTCTTGCCTTCTGTGTAATCTGATGGCGGACACTTAAGGATCTGATGATGAAGCCATGGTACCATGAGACTAGTCAGGGGCCACAGACTGTGCTGCAGGATGCTTCTGAGCTGGGGGGTGGCAGCAGGAGACGCCAGCACTGCTGTAGGACATCATGGCTCCTTCTGGTGAGCAGCCTGGAGCCTGGGAGCTGCTTGGCAAGTGCTTGTGCTTGCCCCCCATGCTGTGCTGGGGGAATAGCCCGTGGAGCCCATGTGGAAGAGGTTCATACTGAAAGCATGAGAGCTGACAGGTCTGTTTGGTGTCTGATTACAAGGAGGTCACATATGGAATTAAATAATTACTTTAATTAGAATCATAGAGTCATAGAATCATAGAATCACTTCGGTTGGAAAAGACCTTTGAGATCATCGAGTCCAACCTTTAACCTAACCCTGCCATCCCACCACTCAACCCTGTCCCTAAGCACCTCATCTATCCTTCTTTTAAATACCTCCAGGGATGGGGACTCAACCACTTCCCTGGGCAGCCCATTCCAGAGCCTGACAACCCTTTCGGTGAAGAAGTTTTTCCTAATGTCTAGCCTAAACCTGCCCTGGCGCAGCTTCAAACCATTCCCCCTCGTCCTATCATCTGTTACCAGGGAGCAGAGGCCGACCCCCCCCTCCCTACAGCCTGCCGGGACCAGTCGCCCCCCCCCCCCCTCCCTACAGCCTCCTCTCAGGCAGTTGTAGAGGGCGATCAGGTCTCCCCTCAGCCTCCTCTTCTCCAGACTAAATAACCCCAGTTCCCTCGTATGACTTGTGCTCCAGACCCCTCATCAGCTTGGTTGCTCTCCTCTGGACATGCTCCAGCAATGCAACATCTTTCTTGTAGTGAGGGGCCCAAAATTGAACAATTAAATTAATTAAAGTAATACTTGTCCTAAATTGAGTTCATAAGGCTGAGAGTGGAGTAAGGCCACTTCTATTTATCTCTGAATTTATATCTCATCCCTTCCTTCTCCTCCTATTACATAAATATCTGAAAAATATGAACGAATTTGTCCTCACGGCACCTTGTGTTGGGGAAGGATTTGTGTTACAGAAGGGTAACTGAGGCATAAACAGCCTGGACCTGCCTGGTCTTAGAATCATAGAATCTTAGAATGTTTTGGGTTGGAAGGGACCCCTAGAGGTCATCTAGTCCAAGCCCCAATCTTCAGCCTGCCAAATTAAAGACTTGGTCAGGACAGGCTCGGAAGGAACAGGGCAGTGTCACGAAAACCTTTGAACAGCTCGCTAAGGCCCAGGAAATTGTTACCTGTCCAGGAGCCACAAGTGTTTCTGTAGGACAGTCCTGTGCTCCTGAGTGTGAAACTGGGAGCCATGCGTCTCTTCCCAGGAGGAAACACTTGGCCAAAAAGTATTTCCAAGGGAATGCCCCTCATGAAGCCAGAGTCCTGGCATTCCTCCTCCTAACAAAACCAGCCCTTTAGCTCATTTAGGCACACGGTCTGTCTCACTCTTGCTGTCGCTGAACTTTGGACAGTCAGTGGCACAGTTTCCACAAAAGATAAAGGACACCTCTCCTGCCCCTCCTACACAATCTGCAGCCTAGTAGAGCAATGCCTTAAAATATAGGAGTAGAGCACTGACACGCCTCCTGAAATAAGCCTTAGACAGGGCAACCCCCCCCCCCCCCAACACACACGAAACAAAAAATCCCTTCCTCAATGGGTCCTCCAATCACCCACCTCACGTACCAAGGGTGCGTAGCAGCTCTGTTGGTATAGGCTGCATTCAGAAGAGGACCTCAGGCTGAATGGATCTATGCCCAAGGTGGAGGACAGGAGCCCAAACCAGCCTGTTTTCAGCCCATTTGGTGGCCAAGTTGTAGCTCTGAGTGGTCTGTGGCTCTCTGGACCACCTAAGTCTTTTTGGCAAACGTCATCTCCTCTTTGTTCAGGTGCTGTGACTTCTGTTTGGGGCACCTAACGCAGAGTCGGAGTCATGCCCAGACTGCACACCCGAGACCAAGCAGTGCTGGAGGCCCGATTCACACGCTCCCTTTTGAAAATTGTTGAGAATTAAGATTGTAAGATGAAAATTGTTAAGACTTAAGGTTGTAAGATAACATTAATGCTATTGTATTAGCTCTCCTTCCTTGTACTGAACCCACTGCTCTCATGCAATATGTGGAAGAGAAGATATTTGATAGAAAGGTTTTCAGCTGTGTGCGTACCCTGTTTTAAAATGGGATGATAAATAACGCCAAATACTTTACATCCTCAATGGTAAGATCTTAGCCATACTCATTTCAACAGAACGTGCTTTCTTTTTAGGGCGTAAATGCCCAGTAAGTTGATCATAGTGATGGATAGAGCTGCCATCTGAACGCCAAAGACAGCAATAAAAAATCAACATCAACTCATCGTCAAGAAATTAATCTTATGGGAATGAGGCAGTTATTTTGTCACAATGGTCTATTCTCGTTATTTTATTGCTTTTTGACTACTCGATTAACTATTTATATAACCTTGTGTTCTTGTTCCCACATTCTTAACGACGCTTCAAAACACAGTGCCTCTTTATGCTTGGACTGGTCTACAGTAAGGCGTGCATTTTCAGGCCAGACTCAGAGCAGACCGAATGAAAAAATTCCAAGGAAACCGAGAGCTCAATTCCCCTGTTACTGAAAAGCCATCTTCTGATTGAAAATAATGGTATTTTATTGGCAGCTTTGCCCACCAGACAATGGAAAATTAATAAATCTATTCTTTTACAATTATGGTTTATAAATATGAGCTAGGCGAAGAATTTCGGCCCCAAGCAATTATTAGGAAACACCACTCATTTAGTTTATGTGTGAGCAAAGTGACCACTAATTAGTATTTGCAGACTCGCAATATTGATCAGCTGTTCAAAAAACATTTGGGCTGCTACTAACTAAACTTACGTTGGAGTTTTAGGAACGTACTGCTGTAGAGCCCCTCTGCAGTCTATGCTTCCATGCGTTTCTTCCAGCATTCTTGAAAAACAGCAGGCATTTGTGTCATAAGAAAACTATTTTGTTCACAACTAAGTTTAATGATTGCTATAATGACAGTGATCACATAACACTAAATCTGCCTGGGATTTCCAATCTACAGTATCTCAAATGGGAACCAAATTTTCTCAGTGCTACAATATATAAAAAGAGAAAATATATAAATACAGTATATAAATACAATATATAAAAAGAGAGATTCTTTACATTCATGACATCTTTTGCTTGGTGTCAGCTTGCAGCCGTACCACACAGCCCCACAAATGCTTGTATCAGCAAAACTGAGGAATTCCCAAACTTTTAATACGTGGGAATGAACAAGTTTTCTGAAACACATATCTAGAGATTCTAGAGAAGCCGACCATGCTGCCATTGAGGTCATGGGCACAATTTTGCTATTTTGAACCTTGCTGCTATTTACTTTATAGAATCATAGAATCACAGAATTGCTTGGGTTGGAAAAGAGCTTTAAGATCATCGAGTCCAACCGTTCCCCCAACCCTGCCATCCCACCACTAAACCCTGTCCCTAAGCACCTCACCTATCCTTCTTTTAAATACCTCCAGGGACGGGGACTCCACCACCTCCCTGGGCAGCCCATTTTAGGAACAACGCGCACTAAACCAGAGACAGAGAGGGTATAAAAGCACAATCCTGCTGCTCTCTAATTTTGAAAGTATTTAAATTGTGCAAAATAAATCTATTCTTACCCTAGCTACTGATGTATATATACACACACACATATACACAAAGGCAGTGTCATATCTATATTAAAAATATAGATGGCATCATCCGTATGTTCAGGAGACACTGCATTCCTGTGGAATGTAACAGAACTGTAAGCTTCACTGAGTATCTCGCTGAATTGAAATAAATAGCTTAGGCTCTTCAAATTTCATTTTTATGCTCAACAAACTGTCACTGAGGCAGTAGTTTTGCTTGGTTTATGACAGCTTCAAGAGATTTGCAGTTGTACCCTGAATGCATTCAATTATACTTAATATCAACCTTCAAAATTACTTTTTACCATTACCTGGACAACTTAGTGCAGAGGAAAGCGCTTTGTTCAGAGACAGTATGCTAATGTCATCTATTTGAGCACCTGATATAGTCAAACAAGCCATTCCATATGGAGAAAAAATTGCATCCAGTATATATTAAATATCATAGGGCTTTTTCCCCCCAGTATTATCCGGCTGAGCGGTTAACTACCGGCTGAGGAGGACAGGCTGAGCCCTGGGGAAGCCCCTGCTGCCGTGCTAGAGCTCGGCCCCAGGTAACGCGCAAGGACCACCAGGTCCTCTTCTTCACCACTTGGCCGTGGCTCCAGCCTCTAGAAAACTTAAAAGAAAAACCAGATTATTAAGACACTACCCAAAACCCCCCCCCCCATCTAGGATTCCTGGCATCCCCTGCTCTGCACGAGGCGGATGGTCTCCCGTCATGGACTCCAGTCGCAAACGGGTCCTGGGCATCTGGCCATACCAGATTAACTTCACGCGAGTAACTGCCCCCCCAGCTGCTGCTGCTGCCAGCCCCAAAACATCTGTACTTCTTTCACACGCGTTATTAAGCAGTCATCCCTATTCCGTGTCTGAAAATGTGGGAGGCCTGAAACTCTTTAAGTACTGATCTACTAGCCTTTGGCCTCTGAAGCCAGCCAGTACCGTGACGCGCAGAACCTAAACATTAAAACGTAGCTGCTGTTATCGTGGGCAGGAGAGCGCTGCCCTAGAGCGTGGGGTTTAGGGTGTGCACGGCCAGCTCCACAGCAGCTCCCCCGCAGGCAGGGCTGAGCCCCTCCGTGTGTGCTGGGTTGACTCGTGGGGCAAGATGAAGGCAGTTTAATAAAAAGCAAAAACAAAGGCTGTGCATGGTAGCAACGGGAAAACAAGATTTTATTCTCTATTTCCCATTGTCCAGCCACTTCCCGGGAAGCAGAGCTTCAGTGTGCATAGCCATTGCTCTGGAAGACAAAATGTCATAGAAGTCGAATGCCCCCCCTTCCTTCTCCTTTTCCCTTAGCTTTTATATCTGAGCCGATGTCATATGGTATGGCATATCCCTTTGGTCAGTCTGGGTCGGGTGTCCTGGCTACATCCCCTCCCAAGATCTTGACCTCTCCAGCCCACTGGTGGTGGTGGTGGGGAGGGAATGCTGGAGACACAGCCTTGATGCTCAGCAGTAGCCAAAACACCGGTGTGTTAGCAGCACCTTTCCACAGCGGCATAGCACAGCAAAAACTGGTGGTGCCTCTGTGAGAGCACATTTGGGAAAGGAAAGGAATGCTGGAGGGGCAGAGGCGTGAGGAGCAGTCCCGCCACCACCAGGGCCAGACCAGGGATGGCCAGAGCAGAGATCCCTCTGCAGCCACTGGAGAGGACCATGGCGGAGCAGATGCCCACGCTGCAGCCCTGGGAGGACTCCATGCTGGAGGAGGTGGAGATGCCCTGGAGGGCGGCCGCCTCACCCCAAATGACCTTCTTGGCCGCCTGCCTTGGCCACAGCCTGGCCACCTCACCCCCAGTGGCCACTGCAGCCACCAACCTTGCCCACAGCCCGGCTGCCTCACCAGGGACCTGCCTGGCCACGCTGGGCTGCAGTGGGGGCTGTGTCTGCTTCCATGGAGCTGATGGTTCCTTCCCATGGAGCTGGTGGTTCCCTTCCATGGAGCTGATGGTTCCCTTCCATGGAGCCGGTGGTTCCCTTCCATGGAGCTGATGGTTCCCTTCCATGGAGCCAGCGGTTCCCCTCCATGGAGCTGATGGTTCCCTTCCATGGAGCCGGTGGGCTCTGTGGGTGGGCCTGGCCAGGGTGCTGTGGTGAGGAGGATTCCAAAAGGTAAAGTTGCATGAGAGAAAAGAAAATTGCTTCCAACACGAGCAAATATCATGCTTTAGTCTCTTACCTCTACTAACCTACAGCCCAAGTTTGCATGGAGGAAAGCATAACTGGTATATATATATATTTTTATTTCAAATCATCTCTACTCCTCGAACGCAATCCTATGACTGTTCAATTAAAAAAAAAGTCTTTCAAAAAGTCCACGTGCAATTCAGAGATAAGGCCCGACTGCTAGGTGTTGCTTGGAACACAAGGTGCTGTGTCAGTAAGGCTAATGAGCCTCTAACACAAAAATTTGAAAAGACTGCCTACAAAAGAGCAATCTGACATAGCCATGCTGATGTGCCTAATTAGAGAAGCTGGATCATGATCATCAGGATAATGTAAGCACAAATAATGTAATAGTTTAGCTTAATCTAAATTGGACTGTTCTGGAAAATAACCACTAATTGGTATTGAGAGAGATTGATGAAGTCGTGTAATTTTTGCTGATAATACTCTACTTAGCGGACAGAAACAAGTTCACCCCGACGCTAGAGGAAACAGTTCTGGAGCCTTGCGAAGGAGCACGCAGCACAAGCGCTGCCTTTTTGCTAAGTGCTAAGCGGCAGCAAGGTACCATCATCTGCAGCCTCAGTTAGAGAAAACCTTGGGTTTTGATGACGGTAACAAAACGTCGCACGCGTTGGCCGCGGGCTGCAATAACACGGAGCGTCCTGCCAGCGCAGCGCCCCGGGCAGCCCGGGCCGGGGGGGTCAGTCCCTCGCCATCGCTGCCTCTGGCAGATTGCCTCCCATGAGGAGCTCACACTTTAATAAAGTCTTTACGGTCCTGCAAAGCTTCCACCGCCTTCTTGTTAAAACCAACACAATAAAATTCTGCAAGGCCAGTGGGGGCTGTGCAAGCAATATAAAAGCCCATTAACTAACCCAAATTACGTGGCGGTACCCTCTTCTCTGACATTTTTTCTTTTCTGTTAGCGAGCACCGGAGTCACGTAAAGGTTTTAACACCTACCTCTTGTTTTCCCTCATTTTGGCAGGGAGGGAAACAAGGAAAAAAGTGAAAAATGGCATGTACTGTTTTGTAGTTTGAGCGGTTATATTAAAAATCAGAACATTACAAAACTCGGTGTCTCGTATTAGATAAAAATGTGGCAATTTGTTGTATTATTGTATGATATTTTATGTTTATGCATGATAGAATTCTTCTGTGTTATTAACCGTGCACCCTGAAATATAAGGAGTATGCAAGTTCAACAGTTTCATTGCAGACTTTAGCATCATCCTGAGAAAAATTTATATATTTTAATTTCTGCGTCACTGGCTTTTATAGGTGTCTGAAGATTCTGTATTACAATTACAGAGTGACTGTTTTAAGCAGTACACCTAATTTCATGCCTTTTAGTTATTGATAGAGTCTAAACATTTTAATTGCCATTCTGCTTACTACAACTCCAGCTGCTAATTTGACTCAGTGACCATGTACCTTCTTCAGGTCACCATCATACCTACAGATGGATACCATTAAAATTTTGTTTGTGTTAAGCGAGAACAAGGTGCACAAGACGGGGGCTCTTTTGATTTAGCTTTTAGAACAAGATCTTTGCTGATGACAGAGCAGATGGTCAACTTTATTGAAATGGAGAATTAAAATAACTAGATAGATTTTGGCAGATGTTCATTATGCTCATGCATAAATAAACATAACCCTCAGCCTTTATCTCCCCAGTCTGGATTCTAGGTGTAAAGGATGTGCGGCACGTCACGTGCAGTGTGCTCTGAAACCTGAACCACGATAGCTCTTTGTTTTCTAGTACCACTACAGCGAAAGAATGATGTCTTTTATTTTTATCCATCGGAAGACATAAAGACAGTTAAAAATCTCAATTTATTTTCCTATGTTTGCTTTATGGTTTGTTACAGAGAGAAAGTTTCTTGCCTATCAAAATGGTATTTTCAGGGTAGGCTGCTCATCTTAGGAGTAAAAGGAGGAACCATGTAGCACAGGTCCTCTAGCAGTGCTCACGCACAGAAGGTGGTGTCAGTAAGTAGCGTAACTCAGCCCTGAATCTCACGTGTTCCAGAAAGATCCCGCTGTTTGTGTTTAGCTTGCTTCCGACAGAAGGCTACTCCTCTTGGGACCAGTCTGAAGATACTGCTTCCACAAACTCATCCCTTTAGATTTACCCCCAGGGAAGTTAAAACAGAATACTTCAACTTGGCCCAGCCTGACCAAAAAATCAACGTGGTGAGAGTAAAGTGATGGGAGTGTAGGGTCTGTGGTACAGCCTGAGAATCATAGAATCACAGAATCTTTTAGGTTGGCAAAGCCC
Source organism: Egretta garzetta (assembly GCF_000687185.1). Taxonomy (NCBI): domain Eukaryota; kingdom Metazoa; phylum Chordata; class Aves; order Pelecaniformes; family Ardeidae; genus Egretta; species Egretta garzetta. The sequence continues at coordinate 3,543,854 of NW_009269998.1, forward strand.
TTGAAGCTCCCCCAGCCATGGCCAACCTCACCCTGCCCTGGCACAACTTCAGAAGTCACCATTACACGGCAGCGCTTGTTGCAGACTCCTGGTGCGTGGGGAGGAGATGGGGGATGCGCGTTGTCTTTTACCAGCAATACAAAATATTCGGAATAGACTTTTAGAGAGTCATCTCGTGAGGCACATAGATGCCAAATATACGTACCTCTTCACACATCATACTGTAAATCAAGGATTGCCTAATTTCCAAGCCTACGGGGATTTTTCATGAGAAGATATTTATTCATCAAAAGCAAAATACTTCACAGACATGGACAGCTTTAATGTGGAGAAAGTTTGTCAGGAATCCTTGGTTTATCAAGAAAAGCTCTTTGTCAATGAACTTCCCTCCTGCTCAGGACTTGGCAGATTTCTACAGGGCCTCAAATCCTGAATATTGACAACTACTGATTTTATACCAGGTAGAACGATTCCAAGATGATGAGTGGAAAGAGAAATGCCCCAGGGAAACCATCGCCTGTTTACAGGGCCTTGGCTTCAGATACAGAAAGCCCTGGCTCTGGGTGGCACTCTTGCGCGGTCAGCAAAATATTTAATACCAAGAATATAAGTAGTTCTGATACAAGCCTTGCTATTTGCTATAAAAGTTTGAGCAGACAATGAGCAGCTTGAAATTTTTCATAGAGAAGAGAGGAAAAAAAACCCCTGCCTGTCTCTTAAGCTCCAGCAGAAGTTGCAGCCTCTTTCTTCCAGCGGGGCCACGCAACACCGGGTGCTCAGCAGCTCATCTGACCAGGCAGAGCTCTCCAGGTGTCTGACAAGTGACTGGTGCAGTAAAAAGGCTTGAGCCTTTCCTGTCACCCAAGGTGACAAAGGCGTCGTGTCTTTGGTCTTCTGGATGGGGAGGCTAATTGCATTGGCTCTCGGAAGTACTGAGTGGTCCCCTCCGTTGCCAGACGGGCCGTGTGTCCTGAATTCTGGCAGGGCGTCATTATAGATTAACATTGCCCACCAGGGAATCAGAGCATGGTCCCAGCATGGTGCAAACACAGAAAACAAAGATTTTTTTGAGAGGGAAAAGAGAAATTGGACTGCTGCCAGAATGAATTCAGAATGTTTTTCCGAGCCCGCATTATCAATGTCTGAAATAAAAGTACTCTTAAGATAGTACAGGTCTCTTTTGGGGCTGTGGATGATCTTGTGGACTATCAGTGGTCCAGGAGCCACAGATGAAGAGCCCAGACACTTGCTGAAGGAGATGTGTCTGGAACAAACTCTGTTTCAAATGTGGGCCATAATTAATAAGGCGGCCCTTACAACCAGGTGACAGTGACCCTTCTAACAAAAACCTTAACTATCTACTCCCTTCCTTTCAGTGGAAGGAGATAAATTATCTTGTTGAAGGACTGACGAAATAGTTTATGACATTCAGCTATAGGCTTTAATTTCTTTCTGTGAATGTTTTGGGGCAATACCAGGTCCTTTGTATGCGCCACGTCATTTCAGGAATTCTTACCAACACAATAAAGAATAACAGGGCTGCAAAAAGAAAGAGAGTGATAAAACTTGTGGGAACCACAAGATGGCAATACTGTTTAAAACATGAAGCTTACTCCACCAAAACAATAGCGTTATGACCATCCAGGGCCGATAGCGTGTGCAGCGCTTGTTTACAGCTACAGCGGAAGATGGATGTTTTCAAGGAAGATATTTGCAAGTTAGAGCCATCCACAAGCTTTGTTTTAATTCTCCTTCCAACAAGTACTGTACAACAGGTTCTTGTTCTGTATCGTGGCTCAGACCCCGGTGCAACAACGCTGCTGGATTTCAACACAACACGTGCAAGAGAAGAATGACCACGCTGCAATCAGTGAACATATTGAGCCCTTATTTTCTCTTTCACGTCCTCAGTTTCTGGAGAAGAGAAATTTGAGGCCATTAAACAGTGTCTGGCAGCTAGTTTTGTTGATTAGCTACCATGTTAATAATTACAGCCACTTCCAGGCAGCAGAGAGAGCAGATGCAGGAAGCTGCTGTGGCATTGCTTCATCAGGATAAAGTGTGTTGTGTACAAAAGGCGTCCTTTAGAGCCAGCAGATAGTATGAGACCATATACTCAAAGGTAAACGTCATATTCCCATTTCTGGGGCACTGCCTGGCTACGTTATTAAATAGTTGTTGATATTGTCTGGGATAACAAAGCAAGGAATCACGGCAAGCCAAAGTGCTTACGCAGCAGCAGCTCGGAGGAGATAGGTGGTGAGCTTCACAAGTAATGAGAGGAGGAACTAGATGGTTCCACAGCTGGCAAAGCGGTTGGCCAAAGGCACGTGAACTCATTGAGAAAGGCGCATCAACACACCCATGCATGCTTATGCAGTGCTAAAAGGGATGATGGAAAATGATAAAGAAATTCTATCCCACGGATATGATATAAACCCAGAAGCTCTGCTCCTGGCTGCACACTGCGTAGTGGCATGAGGAGTCCTCGGCACACAGGTGCCTCCAGAATCGAGAGGGCGATGGCTTCCAGCAGGTAAGCACCTCCCGGCGTGGTCCTGTCCCAGGCCTCTGCTGGGGAGCTGGCGTTGCAGGCTGCAGAACCGATTTGCCACGCTACAGGTTTGTCATGGTGCAGTAAGAGCTTGTTGTTACTCTACCGATTGCCATGACAAACCCAATATATCTATTTCTGTTTACACTGACAGATGCAAATAACTACAGAAATTGCTAGTTCGGAGCCTCATTCAAGGAATGTTTTTCAGCAATGTGAACACAGTGCCCAGCACTGGTCTACGAAGAGGAATGTTATTACCTTTAACTGCAGGGTATATCTTTCTCCTTCATGCATACTACAGTATATAACTCCCATTAACTTTAAGGGGTTATAGACTCCAGGAACATCAAAGTAGAACATACCCTGAGGAAAACTCTGTCCTTGGATGCAGAGCTGCTATTGATGTTAATATGAGTGCAGTTCTTAGCCCTAAGTAGGCCCATTTCTACTAGAACTGTGCCCTGGTTTGGGCTGGGATGGAGTTCATTTTCTTCCCGGCAGCAGGCCCAGCGCTGGGGTTGGGGTTTCGGATGGGAAGAACGTTGGTAACACCCGGATGGCTCAGTTGGTGCTGAGCAGGGCTTACACCAGGCAAGGACTTTTCAGCTTCCCCTGCTCTGCCAGGGGCACAAGGAGCTGGGAGGGGGCACGGCCAGGACAGCCGACCCCAACTGGCCCCAGGGCTATTCCAGACCATGGGGCCTCATGCCCAGCCCCTCTCTCTCTTGTTGTTTTCCTTTTTATTACATCATCATCATCATTATTATTATTATTATTATTATTATTATTATATTACCACCATTGTTATTATCAATTATTAAACTGTTCTTATCTCAACCCATGAGTTTTCTCACTTTTGCTCTTCAGATTCTATGCCTCATCCCACCGGGGGAGCGTGAGCCAGCAACTGTGTGGGGTTGGTTGGTGTTTGGGGTTAAACCACGACAAACTGGAACTGAGCTCAGTTCTCACGGAAAAGTCTTACAGAATTTCCAGAAAACAGCAACTCCTAAGAACATGTTTTAAACCAAACTATTTAACACCAAAATGTTATTAGACAGTGACATACTTACTGTATTGCATACAACTCATTTCAAAATAACCAACAGCAAGAATCTCACCCTGCTTATCTCTTCAGGCCTCATCTGTCTCACGGCTTGAGTCGCACGGTCTCCCTCTTGCAGCTACAACAGCCGATATAAAGCGGCAGATGCTTCCACCTTTTCCACTCCTCACCTAAACATTCAGGCCTTGTGGACGTACAGCTCAGCCATGATTTTTAGCCTGGATCATTGTGCATGATTATCATCAGTCGCTGTTAATAATAGCTGCTCTGCATGAAAGCAAAAACTTCACCTTGATCTCAATGTAAGGTCTCTGCCATGATTCAAGTTTGCCTGAGAAAGAAGTAACAGCTCGCCACACAAGTATTAGAAATCGAATTTTAAGCATTTTGGCTGGAGTTTCACACCTAGCTACAAGCTGCATGTCATAGAATCAATCATAGAATCACTTTGGTTGGAAAAGACCTTTGAGATCATCGAGTCCAACCCTTAACCTAACCCTGCCAGCCATGTCCTATGGGGAATGCTGCCTTCGCAGGTGATTAGGCAAGGGGCTGTCGCCGCTGCCTTCCGACTCAAAATCTCAGCCTGCACGCAGTGAAACGGGGATGAAGGATACGCATGCAGCAGGCTGGGAACACCAAGCCCTTAGCATTGAGTGTATGGAAGACTGCATGGCCTTGGTACTTAAAAACCAACCACGATTTATCACAACAGGTCAGGATGCAAACGGGTCCACTGAACCAGTGGAGATGTGGAAGGTCAGGACAGGAAAGGATTTGTTAGAACTTGTAGTATTTTCCCGTGCAAATATGGAAACACATTGTGGGTCAGACTCTAAATATATACATAGATATTTATCTTCAAAAACCAGTGGGAAATGCACCAAAAGAGATAATCGTATCTGATAGTATTGATCATTTTATTCTTTCTGCGCTGCGACATTACCCAGCTCTCCTAAAAATCAGAACCGCTTCACTGCAATTTTGGTAGCATGACAGTGTGGAAAGAAAGCATAAATAAATAATGAAGTGACCTGTAGACTAATATGCGCCCTCGTTCAAAAGTATTTTCAAGACTATATTTTAAGATGACATGCCATTAAAATAAAAAATTAATAAACAGAAGCAACAAAAAGCAACGTATTTCATTTCCCATTAAATACATCCAGGTGACTTGTCACTCCGCCATCCCGTACCGGAGGGTGATGGAGGGAGCGGGCTGCAGGACACAAGGGCAGCGGCTACGCCCTAAGGTGCCCGGAATTCGAGCCCTGGATCTGCTGTGCCAGAGCAGAAGCACCACAGATCTTGGCCCACATTCTGTCTTTGAACGTGACCAGCTGCTACAGAAAGTGCATGAAAAGGATGTGAAGGAAAATTACGGGCAACTTCTTGAGATGTGAGAAACTGCTTAGTAAGTAAAACAGTAACCGATTTGTGCCTCTAAGCACAAAGATTTCTGGCCTTAGTGTTTCTTTATCCTATCTGAAATATAATCCAGATCATTCCTGCACAATGGTTTCAGGTGAAAGAATCCTTACTGCAGCAACAAACTTTTTTGTTCCCGTTTTTATTTGCTCTTAAAGCGCAACGGTGCTTCCACAGCAGCAAGAAGCACAGGTTTTATTTTTGTCTTTGTTTTGAGAGGTGGCAGAAGACCTTGGAGAGAAAAAACAGGGCAGAGCAGAGGGAGACCAGAAGAAGGGTCAGATCGTCTTTGCTTTTGAGTGTCTTTTGTCCTCTGGAGGCCCTGCCACACTGGCTGAAAAACGGACGTGCGTGTGTTTGTCCTTGTGCACGTTCCTACATGGGCGTACTCTTCAGGTGGAACTCAAAACTACCTGGGGAGATAAAAGCTTGCATTCCTTCATGCGCGTACTCTTCAGGTGACGTGGAACTCAAAACTACCTGGGGAGATAAAAGCTTTAAGCTTTGGCCTGTTTGAAACATCAATATCCAAAGAAGGTTTCCAGCAAGGCGTCTGTCTGGGCGTGATTTCAGAACGTACCCGTTGCCTGATGTTGTAGTGTCATTTGGGGAAGAATTGTCTTTTGCAAAGGGTACTTCGGGGAACCATGACATATCCCATAATCTGCTCTGACTACCCCACAGTGAACAGGAGGAGCAGATGTAAAGAAAGGATAATGTAGCATGGAGAAAATAAGAACCAAGCCATCCAAAATCTAAACTGAGGTCTCTGTCGGAGTGGCGTTGGTGGAGGGAGCGAAGTTACTCAAACACATCACTGCTTGCTGCTTCACAGCACCAACAGAAAATCAGAATAACGCTGGGGCTACAGGACTGGTCTAAGTCACGCAGACGTGGGCGTTGGGGGATGGAGGAAGGCTGCTACGTGCATTCAACGTCCAACAGCTGCTCCTGGTGGGCTAGTATTGAAAGAGGAATTGGCTACCTTGTGCTTTTTGCCCTCAGGTAGCCTACGAAGGAAACGAAGGCAGGCAGCGTCACAGCTTGAGGTTTGCCTTGCTCCTATATAGGCAAAGCCTAACAGCGCAAAACCAAACCTGCCAAGACACTGAAAGCTTTTGAAGACAACGATCAGCAACAAGAACCTGAACCATTCATAGTAAGTGGTTTACAGCTGAAATATCTGGTAAAAGGTGGCTGCTGAACATGTTTTTGTAGATTTGTTTACCCCAGTCACTTCAGCAAAACCAGGCCGAATCCAATCTACATCTCTGGACCCTTTTTTCATATTTTCTGTGAAACCACAAAATCTTT
>NW_009269998.1:3550267-3560616 GCF_000687185.1 Egretta garzetta
ATTGAATTTTTGAAAGTGTTCCTAGCAAAAGAAAGGCAATGCTGCGTACAGTCAGACGTGCTGTTCTGGCTGCATTCAGCATAAGCGTGGGGTCACCATTCTGCTCCAAATTCAACAATCCTCTTACAATGCCCTGTTCAAATCGCTCTCTGTTTAAATTTGCTGGCATTGCAATATTTGGAATATCTCCCCAGCCTACGTCCTTCTACTCCAGAGTATTTTAAAATCAACAGTAGTGTTTTGGTTTTTCCCCTACAAAGTTGGAACGATATAAACCTGCTGGAACTAGAAAGAATGAGCAGGGAGACACGGTCCTCAGCCTCTGGGTAGCACATCTAACGTCAGCCTTGAAAAATAAAACATAGACACGAGAACAGATAAGTGGTTTTTATTCCTCTCACTCACCCTCCCTGCTTTTCCCACATTACCTGAAATAAATCCATCCTGGGGGTAAATTAAGATGCTGTAAGGGACTTCACTACAATTTTGCCTCTCATTTGCCCCTGTGTCTGTCTGTCTGTCTCTGGTTTCCTTGCCTTTCTTTTCAGAAAACTAGGAAACCGACAATTGGAGAGATGAATTTTCAAAACCCACAGAGGAGACTTGAAAATAGGCAAAAAGGGGTTTGGCCAAAGCTCTAACATCAGCACACCCGATGAAGGCAGAAATCAGCTGATTGTTGTCCTACCCATTAAAAAGTCAACAGACAATTATCTCATAACATCAACGTCTTTGCACGATAAATGATTCAGTCAGCAAATATTCTAATGTTATAAAAGAAAACATGGTACCATAATTTGATTTCTCAACATGTTTAGACTGGATCTAAGGAAGAAATTCTTTCCAGTGAGGGTGGTGAAACCCTGGCAGGGGTTGCCCCGAGAGGGGGTGGAGGCCCCATCCCTGGGAACATTCCAGGCCAGGTTGGACGGGGCTGTGAGCAACCTGATGTGGTTCAAGGTGTCCCTGCTCCTGCAGGGGGGTTGGGCTGGGTGACCTCTGGGGGTCCCTTCCACCCCAAAGCATTCTGTGATTCTGTGATTCTATGTTATTGAAATCCCAACCAGAAGAGCAAGTAAGCGAGCAGATTACCCATCCCTTTGAACACCCAGTACTTGCGCTGAACAACCCTACAAAGGTACGCCAGCTTCAAAAGTTTAATGTGCATTTGCAAAACGCGTAGGGGGGCTCTCGGGGGGCTACTTTTGTGTTTGTAAGTATTCAGCTGAATTTCTAAATCAGAAGAATGGAAGCTTACATTTAGCAGAAAGCTTCTCAAGAGCACGGACACTTTTAAGATCAATCTTAATGACTCAGCTAGAAACTTTATGGGAAATAGAGAAATCTGCTATGGAGTTTTTACTGCCCAGTTTAATAAACCCCAAATTTCATCACTTCATGTTTACACTAAGGGAAACAGCTTTAAATCTGCTTAGCATATTTAAAGCATCAAAGAGATTTAATATTAGAGCCCTCTCACTCCTCTTTCTGTAAAAGAAACATGTTGTCTCCTTTCAGGAGAAACTTTTAGATCTAGAAATTCACATTAATGACAATATGAATTTGTTCCTGTTCTGTGTCAGATGAGCTCTCTAAGCTCTTTTGTTAAACACGAGCATCAGACTTGCAAAAAATTTATTGATAATATTTGCTTTTACAGAAGAAAGGTGAGGACAAAGGCAATCCCTATGAATAAGAGAGAAGGTTATTTTCTTTTTTTTTTTCCCTAAGGCTTGGGCCTATTGGTTTATAAGCAGTGGCGGGGATACAGGGTGCCAGCTTAGCGTTTTTGCCTATAGAAAACAGGTTACTGGCAATATTTCATTTATGGAATGGCAGTGTGATATCCCTGCATTTGTCTGCATTTTTGTGCATAGAAAGCAAGAGAGAATGCTGCTTGCATCATCAGAATGAACTCTCATTGAAATTTTATAAGCCAGCAAAGCGCAGATGGTTGAAGGCATATGTCAGATCACCATTATAGTTTTATTTGCTCAGGAAGACTTTCTCAGCTCAGGTCACAAGAAGTTTCTCTTGGAACTCCAAATGAGCATGCAAAACAAATTACGCAGCCTATCTCCGGATCAAAGCCCTTTCTGTCCCGTATAAGTACTTGCCCAACTAAAAATGAGATTGAAACTGGTTTAGAATAATAAAAGCATCCATTATTAATGCCTGCGTCTTCTAGTCTCTTCTGTAGCGTCCTTTTGTTTCAATAGGCAAAGCCAAAGCACAAATCACTGGAGGCTGTTTATATTAAACCCTCCCACGTTAGGTAAACGTGGAACCAAGGGCCACTTCTTTAAAAGCTTCTGCAGCTTTTTACCAGGAAACTCTTTTCTGTGAATGAGGTTTTGACTTTATGTGCTGTTTCATAGGTAAAAAAGACAAGTTGAAAAGCAGGCTTTTGCTTTACCATTTAGAATTGTTCTTGCACCTTAGTTCCTATGGATTTGCACATACAGTTTGTGCACTAAAACACAGAAATGTTAGCCAGTGTTGTTTTTCCTGCAGGTAGTATACAACGTATGATGGCAGGAGCCACTTCGTGGGCCAAACAGGATTTAGGCAAACCTAGAATAACCAAGTATCAGTTTGGGTGCCAAAACTCATCCCCCAAATCTGGGTTTTCATGTCTAGATCCACCCAGCCCGTGGCAAACCATTGTTTAAAACTACATGGCGACCTGAATTTAGGGAAAACATTATTTTCCTTTCAGCCGCATAGGTCTTCAGGGCTCTCATGCCTGACTTGAACTTTTTACACACCTCTCCATCACACCAGATGTCCACTGAAAGTCTCTGAGTCACTGCTTCAGCAGGGGTCTTCCTGGGAGCCTGCTGAAACACGCTACTGTTCCTCGTTGTTACTGTGCAGCTGGCAACATCCATATACTTTGGATAAAACCTCATAAAGGATTTTTTTCAGCCACCCTTTCAAGAACCTTAGAGCCTCAGCTGTTCAGCCTGTGTGAAATTTCTTCAAGTATTTTATTTCACAAAGTGCCATAAGAAACAAGGCAGAGAAATAATGGACCCCAAGTACTTTACCACTTCTGCTACCTCTCAGGTTGACAGTGCATTAAAAAAAAAAAAAAATTCCACTGATCACAGAATCACACAGAATCCCAGCCTGGCAGGGGCTGGCAGGGCCCTTGGGAGCTCAGCCCGTCCCACCCCCCTGCCCAAGCAGGCTCACCCAGAGCAGGGGGCACAGGACAGCGGCCAGGCGGGGGTTGAAGATCTCCAGAGAAGGAGACTCCACAGCCCCCCTGGGCAGCCTGGGCCAGGGCTCGGGCACCCTCCAAGTCAACAAGTTCTTCCTCCCATTCACCTGGGACCTCTTGTGCTTCAGTTTGTGCCCATGGCCCCTTGTCCTGGCGCTGGGCACCACTGGGAAGAGTCTGGCTCCGTCCTCGCGACCCCCACCCTTGAGATATTTGTAGGTGTTGATGAGATCCCCTCTCAGCCTTCTCTTCTCCAGGCTGAACAAACCCAGCTCCCTCAGCCTTTCCTCACAGGAGAGATGCTCCAGTCAGCTTTGTAGCCCTCCTCCAGACCCTTTCCAGGAGTTCCTCATGTTTCTTGAACCAGGGAGCCCAGAACTGGACACGGTGCTCCAGATGTGGTCAACGATGAAGCTTTAAGGCCTTAATAACCGAATAGAGCCATCACTTACACATAAAGCTTGGAAAGCCCTGGCAGTCCCTCTGCGGCTGATGGTTTTACACACGTACAGATGTTTGTGCACACACACACGTACATGAAGCAAGATGCTCTCTGCAAGACACTGACCTCATCAAGTAATCGCTGCTCTGCCTTTTGCAGCCCTAGAAGCTGGAATTTGTCTTTCTACCTCGCATCTGGAGCTACGCACACTAACAGCTACCACGCGGGGTTAACTTTTCCTCTAACCAGAGTCTTAACAGGTAAAATTAAGAAGATTTTGAAACACCGACAAGGCCTGCAAATAAATTGTGAATCAAGCAGTCATGATCCCTTTTCAGTTCTGAACTGAGAGCTTTCCCACACCCTGTCCTTCTGGGGGGAGGGGATGGAAGGCACATGGCCAGGAATTAAGGATGGAAAGTGGAGACGGAAGAGGACAGCAGAGCAGCTTAAGAGCTCCTGTCATATAAATGCTCTCCCTTTCCTTTTCTGCCATCGACGCCAGTACGGCTAATGCTCTCCACAACTCTGAAACTCTTTAAAGCCCAGAAAGCTCCATGCTGCTCTGTGCCTGCGTGTGTCTCCCTGCTTCAAAAAGGGGAACATTTTAAGGAATGACCATGGGACAATTCAGAAATCATGGACCCCAGACCTCTGCATGCAAGTAGGTTAAGAAACAACTGAGGAAGAAGCGGTTGCAAAAGCATCTTAAAATTCACTGCCCACTGCTGGTTTGAACACAGCTGCCCCCTTGCTCCGGCTGTGGCTTACCCATCCCAAGAGACCTAAAGCATCACCAGCATCACCACTGGAGAGGGCTGCATGCTCTCCCTGCTCACACCTTGAGTAAAGGTCCAGAGCTTCCCATCGTGAGAGAATCATCCTCATTCCTGCAGGAACCCCCATGGACTACCTTAAAATAGGCATAAGGCCAGCTGCAGGCAGTGGTTTTACTTCAGGCACCAGGAGACTGCATGTCCTCGCGCGTCCATCATTTCCACTTGTGCGGTCTGCGTTCCTGCCAGCTCATACCTCATGGTCTCTGCAGCGCAAGATGCTTTACGGATATTTGGGGTGTAAAACCATGTCTCAACTGCAAAGGTTTTAGTATTTCTTACACGATCAGTGTCCAAACCATACATCGCTGCTTAGTTTTTGGAAAAGCAGCACTTTGTTTTCCTCAGCTTAGCGTAAAAAGCAGCCCAGGTGTGATGGACCCTACCCATGCCTAGACCAGCTTTTTCTCCCCAATAAGTCGTAGAAAGGAAATATTTTAGAAGATGCACAGAATACACACTCGGCCTGCTCTGAACGCAATTAGGCAAGTGACAGGCTCGACTCTCGTCTTGTTTTCCTCTGTTCAAATCTGAAATGCTTTGACTACAAAAGCATGGGTCTGGATTTGATGCACGATCCTTCTCTCCCCTCCAGGACAATACTGCCAATATGTTTTAATCTCGTTTTAAAGGAAATAAATGCATCCAAAGTCAAACAGATTCTGGATTCTGGCTAAAAGATAAAACCCCAGTTCTTGTGTTACTGTTGATCAGAAATATGCCCACTCTTGATATTCATAAATAATATGATCTTTGTATTCCTGTAACTATTGAAGATCCTATTACCATCAGATTATTGTGTTCACCTTCTGCATCAGAGATAATAAATGAAGAGGTAAGTCCTTCAGTAACTTACCATGCTATGGTAATGTCGTCTATAATACAATGAAAGATCATAGAAGTAATACAACCCAGCTCCTGTTCAAGTATTAAGGACATTCTACCTCTATGACAGCGCCAGGATTTAAGAGTGAGATATAGAGGAAAATCAATATTGGGTTAAGTTAGTAGAAGAGTATTACTGGACCTTTTAAAAAAAAAAAAAACAACAAACCAACAGATATTGTAAATCATGGCACAGGGTACAAGACCGTCTGTGAGAAATGGTTGTTAAAAAGACCACGAAATCAGTTTATGAAAAGCTTCCTATTATACTTGAGTGACAGTGACTAAATGGTTCCGTATTGGTGAAACACAGTTCTGAGGTGAGGACCACTGCAGGGGGTACAATGTCGCCTCAACCTGGGCAGAGGTGCCACTGGTAAAACCTGGAAGCATCACCCAAGGCTTGTGCCAAAGCGTGGAACACCGTTCAGCTCTGGTAAGACAGTTTTAACAGCTCAGGTCCCAGCCACTTGAACCCAGATCATCTTATCTTTAACAGAAAAGCAAACAGCAAAAATGAAAAATAAATGAGCCTACGCAGTCAGCAATTAGCACGGTCCCACGATAACCAATTTGCTGTAGGTTTTTATATCGTCTTTTTTTCTGAGAGGCAGCGCACAGGTCTCCCTGGGAAGGATGGTCTGATGATAAATGGTGTAACACTCTGACTAACTCATGCCTATGCTATGGAAAGACTGAACATTCCCCATTATCACAAAACCTGGCAATTATGCAAAAAGCAATGTTGCAAAAAGTTGTATTGCAAAAAAGCATGGAAGGAAGAAGACCACAAGATCTAAAGGACCAAAATTTCCCACCAGGGCATACCCTTAGACAGACTTAAAAACTTCTGCCTTCAGCTTGCTAAATGCAGACTGGTAATGTGCCCCCCTGGCGGGACCGAGAAGAGGGCACACATGCACGCCGTCCCTCCTCATCCACCTCAGTTGGCCATCAGCCGTTACTCTGACATTGCCCTGAACCAGACTCTTTCCTTCAACTGGAAGATTATAAAAAAGCATCGGCAGAAATGCTCCCTAGGTTTTTGCAGCCAACTGTGTCCAGTTCTGGGCTCCCCAGTTCAAGAAAGATGAGGAACTCCCAGAAAGACTCCAGAGAAGAGCAACAAGGATGATAAAGGGACTGGAGCATCTCCCCTACGAGGAAAGGCTGAGGGAGCTGGGTTTGTTCAGCCTGGAGAAGAGAAGGCTGAGGGGGGACCTCATCACCACCTACAAATATCTCAAGGGTGGGGGTCACGAGGACGGAGCCAGACTCTTCCCAGTGGTGCCCAGTGCCCCCTGCTCTGGGTGAGCCTGCTTGGGCAGGGGGGTGGCACTGGGTGAGCTCTGGGGGTCCCTTCCAACCCCTGCCATGCTGGGATTCTGTGATATGTTTATCAGAAACCCATTCTTTGCAGTTCAGCGTGAAGTGGCCCAGAAATCTGTTGTGCAGTTCAACGCCCAACTGCCTACGGGCTCCGGCTGCACGAAGCGCCACTCCTGCCCCGATGAAGGCATCCGTTCTTACCTCCTCTTCCTTCAGAGGGCCAGGGCACGAAACATTTCTGGATATCCCTCATTTGCTTACAGAGCTGAAAGCTGAGCGTTTGTTTTCACACACAGCATTAAGCGTTGAACACAGTTGGCAAATAGCGTCAGCTTTATGCTAATGCATGGTCTAATTGGGCAAGATTAGAGCAAGGTAGCTAATGATGTAATTGTTCACAAGTGTTTGTGAATGGCTTTTCTGTAGCTGGAGCTGGCAGTCCTTCTGTCCGTGTTTCTGACTGACAGCTGGCTGATGCCTTTCCCCGGTACTTTTGCCGAAAGGCCGTTTCAGCGCTCTCATCGCAAATTTGGGGATGATCACCTAATGAGTGAGTAGGTGGGGAAAAAAAAACCCAAAGCGCTGTTTGGCAGCTCACAGCTAAACAAACCAATGTGAACCAGAGATCACACTGGAGAGGAAACAACTTTAAAACAATATTTGGAGAATACATTGAACAAAGCTGAAAACCCCCTCCCTCTCTCCTTATGAATATTTCTTGAGCACGAATAGCCCATATGAATCAAAGAAACTGTTGAGCATGAATTACCTGCTCATCACTAGGAAAAGTAAAGGAACTTTTTCTCTCCCAACTTTTCATAAATAACTTACTGTGTATTTTTCTGAGCCTCTGTCTTTTCTGGGACATCCAACTATAATCAGACCAACACACAAAAATATGTAAAGCTGTTCTCATGCTGAAGCCAGTCCCCTTGTAAAATAGCATTCATTTGAACTGAAGATGGAGATAGCGAAGTCAAAGGGAAACGCGTCTTGAGACACTGATAGTTTTTAGCTTAATATTTAACAGCCCCTTTAGATGAGTGCCCACAGAGCTCTCTGGCCCTTTTGGTTCTGACTTTTTACAGCTCGAGATAATTAAAATTAATTAAGTAGACCTCCTGACAGACATAAGTAAAGGACTCTGAAGACTTTCCTTTTAAAGATGGCAAGAAGTGGTATTGTCAAGAAATTAAAAAATAATAGAAAGATCGACCAATTTTAATCAGTCCCTGAGATTTTGACTGCATGCCCAAAGCATTATGCTTCTTAATTATCATAGCTTCAGAACGGCGTAGATCATCAATACTGTGGTGATCACCTCTACTTAGTAACTGGGCCACAAACTCATTTGCCATTCCAGGGAAGAATTTGCATGGCAAAGATTTTAATTCATCTATTATTTCTGCTGTGTGGAAAGCACATGAAAATCCTGCTTGCATCATCAGATACAACGTTTGAACTCTCAGGGACTGCAGCAGTTGGAAAGGAATGAGGAATTCACCAGCTAAGATCACTTGGTGTCAAATACGCTGGTGGATGTTGTCCGCTATGGGGTATGTATTAACTACGCCGAGCAAAGCAAATCAGAAGTTTACAACTTACAAGATAGTTTCCTTATGGATTTGGGGGTAGCTGAGGTCATCGCACTTTCCTTTCTAAATTACATTATTATCTGTGGCAAAAGATGAAATATTTCTGTCTTCCTAAGCCACATTATTATTATTAATATTATTAAATCAGGAGCACTACCTGATAGAATAGTAGTTATGAAAAAAAATATCTGTGCAGAACATTTGCTCAAAACACCAAATATCGCATTAAATGCAGCTCCGTGTCAGCTTGTTGACTCGAAAGAAATTCATTCATCTGGCTATATAAGGGAGAGCCAAAACCAGTAAATTTTGTGGGCAACAATAAAGTTAGCAATGATGCCGAGGTGCTTAGCACATTTGAAAATGCAATCATAAATTTAGATGGTTCAATTTTCTAAGCTCTAGCAAGGTTAGGACAGTGCATCTTAGGGATCTCCCAAAAATTCAGGAGTACCGCTTAGGTCTCTCAGGTATTAGGTATCTTAGATAGCCCCAAATCATTCTGACACTGAAAATGCCATCCTGGTTACTAGGAGACTAGCTTTTAACATCCAGTTTTTACATAAACCTCTACCTGTTTATTATTTCCGTTGCAAAATCAGTTTGAGAATACGTTGATGTTCCCAAGCAGAAAGTTACAGTTGAACCAGGAAGATCTGTTCTGCAGGGGGATTTATGCTTTCAAAGATTTTTTTTTCCAAAATAGAATTAAATCCACAAAATTAATTGTTAAAGTGTTCCAAATGTTTTAATAAAAGGTAGGTCTCTCTGTTGTTATTAACATATTACTTCATTTAGTCACATGTTTTTAACATACGTATTTTTTCCAAAAAGCTGAAGCAGATCAGGAGCTTTCCTTTGTGTTTTCATTCTGATACACATATAATGTTTCATTTTCCAACAGATCATAGAATCATGGAATGGGTTGGGTTGGGAGGGACCTTAAAGCCCATCTCGTTCCACCCCTCCCGCCATGGGCAGGGACACCTTCCACCAGCCTAGGTTGCTCAGAGCCCTGTCCAACCTGGCCCTGAACCCTTCCAGGGATGGGGTGGCCACAGCTTCTCTGGACAACCTGTACTGGTGCCTCGCCACCCTCAGAGTGAAGAATTTCTTCCTTCCATCTAATCTAAGATCTCAGTTAATATTCCCTATATCACTTATCTGATCTTTAAAAAAAAAACCCCAAATATCTAGCCTGTATCTAAAAACATGTATCTTTATATCTAAATCTCTATCTGTATATATAGTATATAAAATTTTGTATCTTTATATGTAAATCCATAGCTCTAAACCCTGTATATTTTTAAAAAAATCTATATGCCAGGCTTTAAATAAACACACTTTAAGAAAAGCATGGAAGTTATTTTGCCCTCCACCTATCCACTGGCTTCCAGAATTCTCTGAGGTTCTGTACACTGTTTTAAAGGGCTGGAAAATTTCTTGCGGTACTAATGCTTTTACGTATATATTTTTCACAAACCTAAGGTACACTTTCAGGTATGGCTACATCAAAGTCCATTTTCTTCCAAATGTGTCTTCTGTACACAGAAAGCTTTGAAGACCACACGTCTGACATGCAGGTTACTGGGTGTCAGGTCCAAAGTCTTTCAGAACAGGAGTAAGAGTCCACAGCTATGTCAGGAATCCAGCACAACAGGGTATCCATTCAGTTTGAAACACCCGTTGTACTGGCCAACTATCTGCAAGAGTTTGAGATAATTACAGTTGTCATACGGCTGAAAACTTTCCCTGAGCAAATCCCAACTTGCAAAGAGAAAAATTAATTTTATCACTTTCTGCTAGTGGAAATTTGTCATTTGCCTAGCTGGCAGAGCTATGAAAATGGAAAAGAGGAAGACCTTCTGACCTGAAAGGCTTCATCATCATCTCAGGAGGCACTCAGTTACTGAGTGGGCTTTCCTGGATGATGGTCTTGGTTTCTTGATGTTTTCCTCAGCTCTTGTAGATGCTACTTTAATGTTTTCATTGTATCAAATTCAGATTTAGTAAAAGCCAATAGTTCTCTCTTTAGT
>NW_009269999.1:0-6766 GCF_000687185.1 Egretta garzetta
GGAGCCCTTCAACTTGGTGGCTTCAAGGTGCTTGTTCAGCAATGCTATTGTCGCTTTTGAATCAGGTAGCGAAAAATAACAGGAGTTTTTTCCTGAGGTGGCTTTGTTTCCCTTGGTTTACAGGCTGTATTGATGCATTCTCTCAGCGGTGATGGGGCACAGCTTTGTGCAGAAGACATAGCTGATGGCTTTACCTTCTCAGTCTCTCGTGTTCAGACCCTGCATTTCCTTTCATTTAAGCTGTGAAATGCTTGGCTCTTGGTGGCTGGTGGCATAACCCAATGGTTACCTTGAAATGTGGGTGCTAAACCAAGCACCTAGGAGGTAAACCTTTGTCCCCTAGTAACCACCCCCTCTAGTTTCTTTATATAAAATGTAATTTTCTTTATATCTGTCATTTTCTTGTCTTTTATGTTACACGTGGTGATGCTAAAGCAAACTTAATGAGGAGATGGTGAAGTTGGAAAAGGAATTAGTTTATCTGATTGTATTTGTTTTCCCTTACTGTTCTTCAAAAAATAATTATAAGTGATTTGTAATATTTGCTGTAGCCTGGCAATATGTATAGCAGTAACAGATCAGATTCAATCTCAGGTGAAGCCATCATCCTCAGCTAATGTGTATGCGAGAGGCATGCAGACAACATTTTCAGCCCATTTATTCAGTTATGTAATGGTCTTTTAAATATTTTCCATTTATGGTCTCTATTTAATTTGCTCTAAGTCACAATGGTCTAATGTAAATCCAGGCCATAATGTATACCAGACAGCTCAACCATAAATCAGACCAGCCTTTGGTAGTGCAGTTCTTCTTTAATGAAATAACAAAATGTCCATTACCTGACCTTTAAAACAAGATTTGAGAAAATAAATCATTTTGGCTCCTGTATAGAACAAACCAGTTCAGGGAGACTAGGTCTTTGCCCATAACAAATGCAATAAAGGTTTAGAAACACTTCCTTTTAAAAATATTTGCACTCACCTTTTGTGTTATCTGGCTTCAGTCATGATTGAAAGAGAAAACATGGTGGGGAAAATCACTCCTGCAATATAACTTTCAAACTCTCCAAGGTCAGGAATACTGCAAGGCTCTTTTTGCGAGATTTCCATGTGTCTCATTGAAAGAGGTTTGGATTGGTGTCTAAATTAGGATATTTACTGAACTAAGCAAAACATTGGCTCTACTGTAAACAAGTTACAGCATGAGCTTCAGCAGTGTGTGCTTCCTCATTTATCTTCACTTTAGCGCTTCACTCTCCGCTCAGCTTTTCCAGTCACTATGTGTCTAACATACCAGTCAAAGATTTATCTTTTTTTGTTAAGCGTATCAATGGTGAGTTATATTATTTGGGCTCCAGCCTTGGGACTCAATGCTTTTCCTTCCACCCCTCTTCCCTCTGGGCCCTGCACCAGAGGCACAAACCAGAACACAAACCATGAAGACAGGGCTCCAGGGAATGTAACCCAAACCCTGTGGTTTTCACATCCCAGCACAAACTGTGCCAGGTTATGCAGTGCAGTCAGGTCCCCCTGCAATATGCACCCCATACATCTCCCCCAAAAATGAGGAGAAAAAGTGAACAAGTGGTGATGCTGGTAAGGGCTGAGTTGCTAAGAAAAGCATCATGGTGCACCAAGGCTCCCCTTGTGTCAGAGCCAGCAGGTTCAGCTTGGGTGTGGCTCAGGGCAGGGGTGACCTGGGTCATCAGGAGCAGCCAGGCTGGGCGCTGGAAGCAGGCTAGCCACAAAATTAGTACAGCCCCTCTGCTGAACTGCCTGTGCATAGCACCTGGTGCAATGCAAATGCATCCCAGGTGGTTTTACATTTGCTGTCCAGGGTTCATCTCTTACATCGTTAGATGGATTGTTGCTCTAAGAGTGATGTTGTTTCTGGTATTTGGACTGGCTTGCACACTTTTGCGTAGTGCTGCCCTGCATTCTCACAGACAAACTGATCCATCTGATCATTCTTGTCCCTGTAATGGGACAATGAAAGACACATGGAAAATTATTCCCCTAACTTCTTAATGTACACAACCCATGTCATAACAGAATATGTTAGCTGGGCATGCAGGTGGACTTGAAGTAGCTTTCATTTAGCCTGGTCAGGTACTGGTGGTATTTGAACTGAGAGTATGTGGCCAGCAGCCAAGCCTGCTTGGGGAATGGGGTAAACCCCTGGGCAATTAGCCCATATAGCATTCTGTGCAACCACAGGTAGACCTGCAAGCTCCGGGTGAAAGCAGCTTGGGTCTGTCTCCACTGTGCTGCCTGCTCTATGGTCTTGGGATGCACCCCTGGTGTCCTTGGTGCTCCTGGTGCTGACACCTGCTGCAGGAAGATGAGGGATGCTTGCGATGCTGGTAAGCTACCTCATTTCAACACCAATGGCCAGAGCTCTGTTCAACCCCCTACAACTGCTCTCCAGCTTTTCCCTGTGTGCATCCCACATTCTTCTTTAACATATTTCTTCCTTATTAGAAGGGGCACATTAAACTGCAGTAAGCCATACAGTGGATGTTAAGCTTCTGCTGGCTGATTGATTACCCATGTGGGGGCCTCCCTTTTAGCTTCAGGCAGAGCTGGGGACAGAGGTCAGTCCCCTGCTGAAGGTCTCTGGGGAGGCACTCCCAAGAAACCAAGACGCCGCATGGTCCTTCTGCCCGGGGGACAAGTTGGGCAAATCCCTTCCGTGACATTTCTGAGGGCTGTGCTATTTGGTGAAAAAAAGCACAGATCTTTAAACTCCCAATATTTCAGCCCTAGGTCCCCAAGTCTGTTGGGTTAAGAGCATGGTACAGAGGGAGAATGGAACTGCTGGACCTATTTCTGTGTTAATGAAGACAGACTGTACCCTATATTTCTTCTCTGTATTGACTTTATCAGATTGAAATCTGGTGTGTCTGGTATATTTGCGAGAGCCTTGTGTGCATTGTTCTGCTGTTTGGTTTTGATAAAATGTGGTATTGTACTTGATGTTCTTTAGCTACGTCAAACCTTGCTTCATGGCTAATGCATGGCATTAGTCCATACCACAAGTTGTGCAACACTTTGCAGCAAAAATATTGATGCTTCTTGGGGATTAAGAGTGTTATTTCAGTGTGTGTTTAATGAAAGAAGGGAAGGCAGAATTGAAGGAAGAATAATTTTACCACAAAATTAATTTGGGCAAGTTGATTATAAGGAAAAAGCCCCTCTTTCTTTACTTGTTCAAGCATTATGCATTCATCTGTTTCTAGAAGCAAACCTTTTTCTTTAACTTCTCTTTTCAGTTTTAATTTCAAGCTGAAGCAAAACAGTAATGATGAAAAAGCAAAAATTTTTGACTGGAAGCCCTTCAGAAAGCACATCTAACCAGGGCTAGAGGAGACAATGACAAGAAGTTTGGTGGTAGCTGGTCTCTCTCTCAGTGGGTATTTTCAGTAAAGCCTCAAGAATCGGGACAGTTCATGAACAGGACAGCATGAAATGTGCAGTGTTTCTCCCACCTGACCAAATTCTTATAATTCTGCTGAAATGAATGGGGTGATAGCAGAGGTGGATTTGGTCTGTTCTGTGCAGAGCTGGCGCTTGGATGTAACCACTTTGGGAAGCTCTGATGGGAACTAAATGCATATGGCCATATCTGAGCCGCTGAATTAAACAGTGAAGAAACATGCCTCACCTGATCATTTGTACCATTACACCCTCATAACATCCCTGGCACATGTTTTGCCACTTTCTCAAGCAGTTCCCAGCATGTTTTAGGACTATCTGCTCCCCACTAGCAGCCTTGCGTGGGATGAGGAAGTTCAATGGCCCCAGGGACCACAGGGTGTAGTTTGCCTGCAGGGGCACAGTGGCAGGATCTGCAAACTGAGTGGGCTTCACAGTCCCAGGGAAGGAGGAGTGACAAAACCTGATGGCACTTGGGCACCCCAGGCTGAAGGTTGCCTTTTTTAGCTGAGCCCTTGGTAGCCTTCACAGCACTTGGGGTTTGGCCTTTATGACAAGAGAGTGAGGTTCATTTCCCCTGCAAAGTGCAAAGCTCCTTCCTGCTGTAGTGGTGTAGAATTGATTCTACTCCCTGTCTTTCCGAACCAATGAGGCCCCTGTGGTCTGGAGGGTAAGGACCAACACGGATTAAATGGTCCTGATTACAAGAGAAATGCTGCCTCCATTTCTTTAGGTAGCAGCAAGATAATGCTCTCACATCCACCCTTTGGACTGTGATTCATGAGCTCTACCCATTCATGCTGGACTGATCAAACTGATTAGCAGCATGGTGGGCTGCCACACCTGTCTGCCAGGGGTTATTGCCCTACAAACGGGTGAAGACAAGGCAGAGTATCAGCTTCCGATGCTCTCTAGGTCATAGGCTGATAAATGCACACAGACTGCTCTTTTGCTTTTGGTTTGTGTTGCTCTACCTTGAAGCGTGGCAGTGTGTTGCGGCATTTCATTAACCCCTCAGCTGCAGCTAAATAAAATTTGAAATTTATTTCCAGCATAAATTATTTGAGACTGATTCTGGCTTTCAATTGGTTTTTGTTTGTTTGTTTGTTTGTTTTCACAAGGTCCAGTCCCTACTGAGGCAGTTGCTACTCTGGTGTTAGCACTTCTACTATTAACCACCACAATAATAACAGCAGTGAGTACCTACATGAACCAGACAATGAGTTTATTAGATGCCACAAACACTTTTTATCATGCAATGCAAACGCTTATGTCATAGAGCCTAAATGCTTTGACTCCAGCTAAAAATGGGACCATTGGCTTTCTTCCAGAGTAGTTCTGAATGTCTGCAGAATAGCTTTGGGGTCAGAGCGTCACATGTCAGCCCAGAGCCAGGCTGTCCCAATCCAGCAGGTCAAAGACGGATGTTCCACACTTATGCAACAATTTATTCCAGCGAGATCATTCCATCTTGCTCTAAAACCATCACTCATACATATTAGAGGAATCTCTACCCACCAGAGTTTGCATGTGGTGTTTATTAAGTTCCCAAGTCCTTGGGTCATCATTTGCATTGTGTATCTTCCTCTCTTGCAGTAGGGAAACACTGAGGCTAATTGTTCTGCTATTACAAAGCCCTCTTGAAACAAAGCAGGTTTGGAGGATAATTCAGAGCAGGTGCTCCTGGGGAGTTCAGTTGTCCAAGTAACACAGCCACACAAGGTTACCAACTCTGGTATTGGTTATATCAGTCCCTAGACATTTTGAGCCTTCATAAATAGAGAGGCAGCTTAGACAATCTCCATGAGTATCTTCCATAGCTAATGTTATGACCATATAATTAATTTATGTTTTGTATGTTTTTCTGGAAGTAGGTCTGCCTTTATTTTACTGCCACTATTTTACAGTTGTTAGTATCTTTAGGGACACAGATTCAAAACTGCATTAAGCACTGTGCAGATAAGTCATGTTGAAAAGGTGAAGGGAGGAAATCCTGCAAAGTCCAGTAGAAATCTTTTCAAGTCATACATAAATACCTTTTTTGTAGGATGTTGTAATCCTTCCTGTTGTATTTAAAAGAAAGAAATTGCTGTAGCAGAGCTTCATAGATCTTTTAAGTTTTTATAGAATGGTTAGCCATAAAATTCTGTAGAATTTCCGGGAGTAAAATGAGAATATGTGCTTTTATTATGACTATTTATCCCCAGGCTGTAGTAAGAGAAACAAAAACTTTAGCCAGTGAAAGGAGAGAAAGCTGAACACGCCATTGCAGATTCCTTGCAAAATCTGTCCTTAGCTGCAACTGTTTAGTGGCAAAGTAAAGCAAACAAGGCTGCAGTGGAATCAAATTTAGCAGCAACCATAAAAAGGGCCACTGCATTTTGAAATTAACTTCTACATTTATATGACACAACGGATTTTTAAATATAAGCTTTGATTTGTTCCAGGGAACTCTGCAGTTGCAATCAAATGGAACAACTCTAGGAATGTCAGAAATATTACTATAAATTATTCATTAAATACCGAAGAAAAATAAGATGGAAAATAATTGTAGAAATCAGTATGAAAGGGTTTTAGAGGGAGGGGTTTTTTTGTGCCTACATATATTGAAAATATCTTTTTCTTCTTCAATAAAATGTGAGTAACATAGGATGAAGGAAAACCTAACTATGATGCGTCACTTGCAAAACAGATCCTGCAGAAGTTATGCCCTGAGACTTTACCCTGAAAGGAAAGTTGGAATATCTGTGTTTAAGCTAGACTGTGAAATTTAGTATTTGATTAAGGTGGACATTCCAGGAAAATTCCTTCCACATAATACCTGAATAGTTAAACTACAAATGCACTGGCAACTGTAGCAATATCCAGTTACAGCATTCAATAGTCAAGCAACATTATTTTATGGTAATTACCTTTGATAGCAATTTCTTGGTGTTCGTTTTGTGTTTGCTTTAAAGCAGGCTCATAATGGCATGACTTTTTATAATTATATATTTACATACCGTACCTCATCAATGCAAAAAAACCCCAACAAACCAAGAGAAATATTTATACTTAGCAGCAGAATGGGATGGGAAAATTGAAACAGAAAAATAAAAGAATTAACAAAAGCCCCAAATCACATGGAAACGAACACTTACCTCTCTTCCTGCTGTGATGCAAGAATTACTTTCCACTTTTTTCATTAACAGATTGTTTTGCAGAATTACGTATGTTTGGTTCAGTACCAAATTGTGAGCTGTAATTAGGAATTTCCTAGGTGCTCTGCAATGACCTGGTAATTCATAGTGTTGTGGTGGCTCCCACATTAACTAACACACCCCCCCCCACCC
>NW_009269999.1:6853-15855 GCF_000687185.1 Egretta garzetta
CCCCCACCCCCCTGTGCTTGCAGTGCAGTCAGTGTTAGCAGCTAACTGATGGAGTCAATGAGCTGCAGTTACTGCACGTGGAGAGTTAATGAGAAGTTGTTAATACACTCTACAGTCATCATTTAGTGTACTACTCAGTTATGTACCTGTGAAGAGGAGGTGTCGGCCCCATCAGAGGGGGAATTTTGTGGATCCTTTCTCTTTTTTAAAGGTCTGCTAATTTAGTTGAAAGAGTTGATCTCCATAAAAATACATGTTAAGAATTTGGTAGAAATGATAACTATTTGTGTGATGCTTTTGGAATATGCTTTTATATTGCTTATGTAGGTGCCTACTCTCTAACTGCCAGTTAAGAAATATATGTATATGTATATATCTGTGCATGATGTGAACAGGTGTATTTATTCATGTTTTTAAGAAAGTTTTTAGAAAGGAATTCAAATATTTATGCTGGTTTTAGGAGCATCATAAAGTTAAGTTTCTTAATAAATAGCTTGTTTTCTTTCTAGAGGTTATGAATCACATTTTTCTTAACTACCTAGGAATAGTTAATGAATAATCAGTCATGCAAAGCTGTGACACTTGGTTAAATAGGTCAGTCCTGGTTTTACTGCCTCAGTCCTTTATATTGTTAATTACCTTTATTTAGCTGATATAAATCACCCTAGCTCTCCTAGGGAGAGCAGCCATGCTCTCCTAAGCAGCCCTATTTCCACATGTATTCTGCAAAGTACTGATTGCACTTCTGGCTGAAGTGCAAAACACAACAACTGTATCTCTTTTTCTTTGGCATGGCTATGGAAATATTTTCCAGAATTCTCATTTCTTTCATCTAGAAAGAACTTGTTCTTCCTGCCCACCCCCCAGCCCCCCCGCCTCCCCTCTCTTTCTTAGATGTATTTCACTGCATTGGTATTCTTGCTCAGGTACATGCATTTTTGTTTTATGCAAAGTCCCTTGTAAGAATATGTCATCTTTTCCAGCACCTTCGCTACTGGAACAAGCTTCCTTGGATATGCAGCCCAAAAGGCATTAATGAATTCTTCTCCCCTGTTTGCAGTTGGATCTGCACTTTTCTGTGCCTGAAGAGCTTTGACTCCAAAACTGCCCCACACAGCCAGCCTCTAGCTGACAGCAAGATACTCTATATTTAAGAAAGCAATTCATGCAGAAGGAGTTTGATAACTTCAAACGTAAACAACATTACTGTCATAATAAATGCCTGGAAAAGCCACTCGGCAGCCTAACCTATTTAATCGGGTGGTTGTAATGAAAAAGTGATGATGGCTTAGAGTCATAGTAACTAGAAAAGTCAGTCGATGGCTGCCAAAAACACTCTCAGACTAATGTGAATGTCACTTTCCATTTATTTTCTCATAATCTATCTGTCACAGTGGACAGACATATTTGCTGTAATGGCTGGTGTCTGCAGATTAAATGTGATTAATTCTCCAAAATAAAAGGAGTGCATCTTCATGCAAAATGTTAATTAGGTTCTAAAAATTGTCTTGCAAATCTCCAAAGGAAAGACAGACAAAAAACCAAAGAAGATAAACTAGCCAGATTATTTCAGGATGATAATTTAGTTAGATCTATTACTTCAAACTCTCTCCTCTTTTTTTGAATGTTTTCACTTCTGTTCAAGGACTGATTATATATATGTGTGTGTGTATACACGAATATAAACAAATTACTTTAGCTGAGGAGATGAAGTCAGGTGTCCTATATTTCTGATTCTATAGCAGACTTTTGACCAAAGACAAGGTATTTCATGTTTCTGTGTTTTGGACTAAGTATATGTGAGGATCCAGACAAGCTTTCTCACTTCTTCCCTGCCTCCTCGAGCTTTCATCCTGTTTTCAAAATTTTCCCTTGAAACTTCCAGCTCGTGAGTAATATGGCAACATCTATAAAAACAAAACCTACCGTGAAAATATCTGCTAAGGGATAACTGCAAAATGTCAAGCACATCAACAAGTCATTAGCACCCCAAGCTTCTGATGCATCATCTGACATCAGTGATGCCTGCAATCAGACTGGCAGAGGCTGCTGTTCTGGCTGGTCTTGCTTTTTCAAATTCCTCTTTGCATGTTCACTGCCAACTGTACAAAACTGATACGCCTTTTTTGATGAAACAAAGGAGATATTATTGGACAAGCTGCTGATAACAATATGTTGTTATTTGCATATCTAAATGCTGGCTTGTGAGTAAGCTCTGTAGGCCTGGGAATGGGTGGGTTTCTGCTAGAGTGACTCGGGCTGTACCTTTGCCTAGTAGGGGAGCTTTAGTGAATAATAATCACCAAGTATCCTCCCATTGTATGTACACAGAAAGGCAGGAGCCACTCTTCCCAGTCCAGGGAAACCTTTGTCATTCAGTATATATAGGTAAAAGCAAGCTTTTGCCCTAAACTGAATTTTTCTTGGTGTTCCATGAAAACAACGATAACTTTCATCACAGAAAGTTCCATGAAATTTTCACAGAGATTTTTAACCAAGTTTGGAGTTTCTGATATCCCAAATTGTTAAGACTTATGACCACACTTGGGTCCGCTTCTTTGATTTTTCTAATGCAAATGTGTCATCTTTTCCATGCCTCAGACAATGCAGCTAACAAGATAATTTGTGCCCCAATCTGAACATATTACCCCTTTAATTGGGACCTAGTTCCAATGTTTTCCCTTTCTTTCTCTTCCCTACCTACCTACTTACCTTACCTGCCTTTTATACCATTGCCCCTCCACATTTTTAGTGATAAATATCAATGTCCCTTCCAGCTCCCCTCTTCCAGTTCCTGTTGTGTTTCCAACATACGATCTATTTTGCTAACGAGTTGATAAAGCTGCTCTCTTGCACATTATACCAGATACACTAGTGCTAATAGTGCAGGGCTATACATTTACTGCTTATTGATTCCCTCCAAGCTAAAGCATGCACTTGGGAGGCAGCCTGGATAGAACAGCTCCAGGTACCCACCCTTTGAAGGGAAAATCCCAGGTAAAAATCAAAATGCCACAAACTCTTTATGACCTGTAGACCTGTTCCTTGTATAACAGGTGTTTCTGACACTGGAACTTCAGGTGCTTTTTGCACTGCTGCAGGCTTTGGAGATGGTCCAAAGCTGCTCTTGGAAGACCCTGGTGAGACATGGGTGTATTTTGCATGCAATGAGCCATCATGTCACTTTTCCACAGTCTCTCTGAATTCCACAATTTCCTGAAAAAAGAGGTGCTTCCTTCAAAATCGTCTGATTTCTCAAGACACTATAGCTCTACAGCATGGAAGAAATTAGTTTGGAAAATGTAGACTGTGAGGCATGAGAGAAAACTGTCCTGCTCTGCATTTAGCTGAGGACCAGGTGCTCCCTGCACTGTGCCTGGGCACAGACAGGGCAACATGAGTCCTGTGGCCCCATCGCACCCACACCACTGCTGGGCTGTGGGACTGGGACATGGTGGTGATATGCAGGGGGCAGCATATAACTGGGTTTCACCCTGGTGTGAATTTGTATGTGTGTAGCAGTGTCTGTAATCAAATTAGAGGGCTTAGAATCTCTCTGACTCCTAGTTTGTACGTGCATGCTTTACTTCCAGCAAAGCTGTCCAAGTAGTGATGTTCTTAAGGAATCCTGGAACAGTGGGTGTTGTGTTTATGGCGATGAATACCAAGCCATGGAGGTGACCCACCTGAGACTTTTTAGGAAGCACAAGAAGGAAGAGAGAAGGGGATAAATAAAGAATGGGGGTAAAGCAGCTGTGTGCAAATATGCAAACCAGCAGCTGGCCCCGTGTTTGTAGTTCATACAACACCCAGATCTTTCCACTGGCATGCTCACTGTAAGAGCGCTAATGTAAAAATGGGACATGGATTGTGGTATGAGTGCTGCATAGTAGACACATTTATGATGAATCTCTGGGACATGATTCTTGCCCCAGGTCTAACAAAGCTAATCATTTTCTCATGATCTATTCAGCACTTTGTCTTTCCAAATTGCAGGGGCAATTTGGAAAAGTCAGTCTGTAAACATGCTTACAGATAACCCTACAAAGAAGTGAGAGTATTAGGCAGTTGATGGACATCTGTTTAATAGTGCCATTTTTAAGAGATATTTGCAAGGGAGTTGCTGTACAGGGGTAGATATGAAGCAGATGATAGATCTAACCAGGGGGTGAGTGCTCCAGGCTCCTCCGGTGTGTGTGCTGAATGCTAAAGTGTGCTGAGAGCCAAGTACTCTCCTCTCTGTTGTGATCCAAAGTAGGCCATTTTCATGGTGCCCTGCAGGTCCCCCTCCGCTAGGGCTGTGGGACCAACTGGAAAGCTGAGTTTTCAGAGCTCTGCAGAGGGCACCCATCCTGTTCCCTGGTGAGCTTCTGGAGGGTAGGGTATGACCTGGTCTGCAGGCAAGATTGAGTAGGTGATGATGCCCTCTAGTGACTTCCCAAAAAGAAAATAGGATGGTGCAACTAACAAGGGAATGCTTTTGATCTAGTATAAGACCTATGATGATAAAACATTCAGGTCCTTGGTCTTTATTTTTTCTGTTTGACTGAATGCAGTTATTGTATTTATTGCCAGCAGCATGTTAAATTGTTCCAACATAACAAGAGCTTTGTGAAATATTGGGCTTGGTACAGTTTGAGTTTTACCTCTTGAGGCTTTTTGTTCAAGAATTCTGGTCTACTAGAGTAGGGTCTGCGTAAAAGAAAACATAAAGGTATACTAGTCGTCTTTAAAGAAGAAAAGACCTTTCTATCATACAAAGGCTATGTTTTCATACAAACCTGCTTAGTCATACTATGTCTGTTTCCTTGCAGTGGGAATACTTGAAATTCAGGTTAAAAAATATAGTAACTGGATTTATTCCCTGCACTCACTTAGTGGACCTTGCTTAACTTTTCGGGATGTCTTCACAATTTCTTTATTTTTTCCAGCTGAGTTAGGTGGAATTTGGATCAGACATTTTATAAGAATAGTGTTAGTCATGCAGGCAGTGTTTTTTGAATGGAGAAGATGAGTCACTTCTGAGGAGTGCAGGAATGGTGGATATAAAAGGTGGAAAATCACCAGGTTTTCATTCAAAGGAGCTCCGATCCACTCACCCCCTCCCTTTGCTATGCCCTTAGCTTTTCATGAACCCATCTATTCTGCAGAGATGGTCTTGTTTGCTCCCGCACACTCCCATGTCTGTGCAGCTTTTCTTGTTTCCCCCATAAATGAGCGTCATGATTTTTAAGGCACTGCTTCCATTCACTTACTACCTCTAAAAGAGCCTCTTCTGTGAGATCTATCATACGTACACATACTAGTTAACTATCATTCTTGGATTACAATTGGAGTTTTTCTGTTTGGTATCCCTTCTTTTGGGAAGAGAGCTCTTTTGGACCATTTTTTTGTTGTTGTTGTGTTATCTTATTACTGGAAATATGTCAATGCTAAATAAAAATTTCCAGATCATTGCAAGTCCAAAAAACCTCTAGCAGTTTACCTGTTTGTTTCACCATGCTTCTTCATGGCTTTGTTTAGCCTCAGTCTGAGGTGAAGGAGTAGGAGAATGAGGAGGAGAAAATATATCCCCTTTGTGCTCAAGCAAAAGAGCCACCACCCTGTATCTTCAGTGCCCCTTGTTCCCAGAACACATGAAAATGGCCAAACATATCGTAAACATAAATATTTTACCATGTATCAAATCTGCATCCTCCCTGTTTGCTTCACTCCTTGTGTCTTCAAATATTTAGTCTGCAAGATCTCTAGGTGAGGACTGTCCTCCTGCTGTGTGGATTATACCCAGCCCAGCACGGCCCTCAGGCCAAGTTGTTACCTCTAGATCAACACTGTACCAGTGGGTGGTGGATGAGTTTGTGAGGGCTGCATGGAGAGCCTACAGGCAAAGTAAGGAGCAAGTAGTATTGGAGATGAGAAAGGTGAGAAGGGATGCAAAGGGGAAGGGGCACAGAGGAGAACAGAGGCAATAAATTGAAAAATGTAGGGAAGAGAGAGAGATACATTTGGCTTCCAATGCAGCCAGGTTCTTTGTATCTCAATACTTAACCCAAAAGCTGGGAAGCGGAGGCACCACGTTTGCAAGGGGTGAACAGTAAGGAAGGAGACAGAGGAGAAGAACAGAACAAAGAAAATGTGTTGGAAATGGGGCAGACAAAACTGAGGTACGTGTCACAAGACACCTGAGCATTTTATCTTTGTTGTCACTTGCCAAATGACCATCTGAAATAATCAGAGGGTGTTAGTTAGATTAGCAACAAGAATTCAGTGGCTGGAAAAGTGGGACAATCTGCTTATATTATACATGTCCGCATGTATGAATTCTGTGCTGATTCAAGGCATCTGTTTTTCCAGTTATGGGTCTTCCTTCAAGCTGACAGAAATGTGCTCTGGGTGGAAAAAGATGTACTTAATTAGAAGCAACACCAATCTGTATTTTGCTACTTACAGATCTCAGTTAGAAGAAGGTTAAAAATGTGCTAGACCCCGTACTAATAGGTCCTGTATAAATAGGGCATCATGCCTGCAGAACCTCCCCTCTGGGAGGATGAAGTGAAGACTGAAAGACAGGGAGGTGTCTCTATTTATTTGGTGTTTGGTGTCCTTAAGTAAGACAGTCAGTTATCAAAGTTAGTCTTATGCTTTGATCATACTTTTTTTTTGGTGTAGGGGCTGTTCCTTTGTTATGTACACAAACCCCTTAAAAAACTAAGGCCCTACCTTGTTGGTACTATTGTAATTAATTTTTTTATTAGTAGCTTTTTGTGCATAGATTATTTTTATATATAGATAACGTTTCTGAAAAATGGAGTGAGTTCATGCAGTACTGGACAAGGAGAAAGCAAGCCTCTGCTGATGAGTTTGAATGAGCAGGTCTCTTTAGGGCATGTGTTGCACAAGCTTAGCACTGTATTATATGATCTTACTGTTTGCAGTTGTGGACATCCCTTCAGCAACCACTCTGCCCAATTCCTCCCTATAGAAGAGTGTTCCTTAAGGATGTGCCTTGCCAGCAATAGAGGACTCTTTCAATACATTCGTTGTTTTTCCACATACAGTTTTTACAGAGGGTACAGGTGAAGGGCCCTACACCTGTATGCCCACATGAGGTGAGGAGGAAGAAGAAAGGTCAGACAGGGTGATGCTGTCACGGATGCAGTGAGAGGGAGGCAAAAAATACAGTCTATTGGTGTAAAAATGAGTTAACAAAGTTCAACGGTAAATGCAACAGCAGTTTATAAGATTCAATGGCAAGGTACACTTGGTTATTGAGTCATGAGGTTCAGAAAAGATCCCCTTGCTTTCTAAACTCCTTCCTCAGAGAGGAGTCAAGGTGTGGCTAGATCCAATCCTAGTTCTAGACGTGATCAACGGTTTATGTCTAAAGGATTATATATGCACAATCTATCCTTTATAACACTTAGCTAAGGTTTCAGAGTTAGCATGCTGTTAGCCACTTACTGAGAATCTGTTGTGGTAAGGAATCTCTCAACCTCAAGGAGTAGCCTTGAGAGGCATCCCTGCTCACAAGGAGATCCTGGTGTGCAGCCCGCTGCCATGCAGGAGAGCTCAAAGGGCTCTTGGGCTGTTCCCTATTTATGGAGGTAAGATGATGGGCTCATAGTCATATCTGCATACACACCACAGATTTTAGTTTCTTCATTGTGCTTAAGTGGGCACATTGCACAATAGCCCTTGGCTATTGTATCTGTCTTCCCTGAATCCACTTTGAGCTGGATGTATCCATCATGACCAGATGCATCTATCATGACTGATCACAAATGCTGCAGGTGGTTATTGCTTGAGCAGAGTGATGGGAAGAGATCAGGGGGTGGGAAGCACAGCACCACACTCTACCCCATGACTATAGTCAATTCATCTTACCTTCACAAAGTGGTGGTACGGTCACCTCTTGCCTCTGTGCTATAAATAGTACATTGATAGTTTGTGTGCTTATAGATTCAGGGTAAGTAGACAGTGAAGCACTGCTATTTGTTATGTGTCATTTTGTATGTTTTGCATGTTTGAAGTTGGGTTATTTGTTTTATCATGTACCAAACATTTATATACAATATAACTGTAAGTAATATTAAAGCTACAGTTAATAAAATGACAGCTGGGTGAAGCATATGATTAAAGAGTCCCATTGCTGTTGGCAACCATCCAAGAAGACTTTCCCATCAATGGTGTTCTCCATCCTTCTTTACTCTTTCCAAGATATGGTGTATCTCTTTTGTATCATGATGAATAGTGATTAGAGTTTCGTGTCCATTGTTTCAGATGCGTTCTAGCAGTTGTCACAGGTCAACCTGTTGTAGTATTTTCTTCACCAAGGTAAGATTCATTCTGATGCGGGTAGGCAATAAATCTTGACTCAATGTATACTTAGATTGTAATAATTGGTAAGACGTAATAAGGGCTAAATAATTGAAGTCACATCCTACAACTTTAGTAAAATTACAAGCACAAATATTTGAGTGATAGTTTGTGTCTACAGTAATGCTAAATATTTTGTTCAGTGTTGAGACAAATGTCTTGGGCTTTGATGTTGTCACTTTCACAAATAAATCCTTGTTCTTCCCGTACAATGCATGCGTTAACATCAACAGTTTGCCATTTTATGGGGCCCACAATCTATGTTATAATGGGTAGAGTATAGTTACATTGTGATTTAATGCTAACACAATGATTGGGTATATGGTATATACCGAAGCACTGTGTATGGTTAAGACAAAAGCTGTGGCTTTATTATTGATAGGACCATAAGTGAAATTGCCTAAATACCACCAGGATTGGAATTCCCTTTCAAATTTAATTGCATTATCCCAAATTACCTTTTGAATTTCCGTGGGTAGGGTGCCCTCTTCACCTTCTCTTATAATTGCTGCTACTGTAGGTTGCATCCACAGTTGAGCTTGGATACAACTAAGAGCTAGAGAAACATTATTTTGGGACACACCAAGTGCATCCACAATCAATTGGTGGTTCTTCTCATTAATTTT
>NW_009269999.1:15868-22040 GCF_000687185.1 Egretta garzetta
TATATCAGATAAGAGCCATTGTTTAGTTCCCAATGCTAATAGAGAAGACCACAATGGGTGTAATCAGCATTGTTAGGGTTTGGAACAGTAACATGAGCACAACATTTCTGTATGTCATCCTACGGGGTGCTGTTAGAGAAAACAGAGACTTGTTTTGGCGAGGAGAGTCTGAACAGGTGTCCTGGTTTCGGCTGGGACAGAGTTAATTTTCTTCCTAGTAGTTGGTATGGTGCTCTGTTTTGGATTTAGTACTAGAAGAATGTTGATAACTCACCGATAGTTCAGTTGTTGCTGGGTAGAGCTTAGACTGGCCAAGGACTTCTCAGCTCTGCCAGCTGCATGAGAAGCTGGGAGGGGGCACAGCCAGGACAGCTGACCCCAACTGGCCCAAGGGCTATTCCAGACCATATGGCATCATGCTCAGTGTATAAGCTGGGGGAAGAAGGAAGGAGGGACTTTCGGGGTGATGGCGTTTGTCTTCCCAAGTAACCGTTACGTGTGATAGAGCCCTGCTGTCCTGGAGATGGCTGAACACTCATGGGAAGTGGTGAATTAATTCCTTGCTTTGCTTTGTTTTGCTTGCATTTGCTGCTTTTGCTCTCCCTGTTAAACTGTCTTTATTTCAACCCACGAATTTCTCACTTTTACTCTTCTGATTCTCTCCCCCATCCCACTGTGTGGGGAGTGAGCGAGCGGCTGCGTGGTGCTGAGTTGCCAGCGACAACAGGTTACCCCGTTAAAAAGAAGAGGAAACCCACTCTGCATTAATTCTGTGTTTTGCACCACTGCTTTTGATACTTTCCCAGGCAAGCGGGCCATGAGGTTTAGTTAAAGTCATTGGCACAATACCGATCGATGGTAATTGCCAATCATTGTTTCTCCAAACTGGGGATCTATTCCCAATTCAGGATTTCCTATTGACAGAGCCACTGTGTGGCACCAGCCCACACAGCATAGGAGTCTACATATATGATTTTGCTCCATTCTGTGCTGCCAAAAGAACTGCTTTTATTTTTTTCTACTTGCGTACTGCTTTCACCTTCTTCTATTACTTGATTGCCGGTGGTAATATCTAATGCAACGGTCTTATACTGCCATTTACCCTTTTTGCTGAAGCATCTGTAAAACAGATGTTTTCTGTTGGTGTACCCTCACCGAGGGGCGGTGCATCCATAATGGGTGAAGGTTTAAAAGGTTGTTGTAACGCTAGTGTTTATAGGTATCTGTGATTTGGAAACTTTGGTGTGCCCTTCAGTTAATTGCATATTTTCTGCAACTCCTGTCAGGTAGGCATACCATTTTCTGATAGTGGGTTTTCTGCAATTCCTTCCTGGGGAGCCGTCCCTAAAGGATTCCTAATCCTAAATCCTAAAGGATTGCTTCTAGTAAATTAAACGGTCATCTAGTCAGTACCTGCCGTCCCTGATGTATTTTCTCGACCTGATTCCCAGCTCGGACTAAAGAAAAAAAAAAGAGTCCTTTTCCCCATTCAGGGTATCGTTGTTTTGTCTCTTTAAAGGCGGTTGGGCTGAACAATATGGGTCGTTTCGGGCCATTAGGACCAATCTATAGCAGGTTACAGTAAGTAGCGTGTTCGGCGAAACCCCATTCAGCTATAATAGGGTCGCAGATGCGGACTGGTCCCAGTGACTGATAAGGTTTTAGTTCTTCCTTTAGAGTTTTGACCGCCTCTGTATCTTCTACTTTCCACTCCCAGGGTCTGCCTCTCCGTAAGAGGGAGTACAATGGGCGGGAAATTATAGAGAATCCAGGTACATGCTCCCTCCCGTATCCTAAAGTTCCCATTAATTGCTGTAACTCCTTCCTGGATCGGGACACTTGCAGCTCTTCGATTTTTCTTAAGCTGTCTGGAGGAATCATTGCACTGCCTGCTATCCACCAACTACCTAAAAATTTTACTTCTTTACTTGGTCCCTGACATTTTCCGGGTGGAATCTCAATTTCTGCTTTATTTAATGCTTGCCATGCTGCTGCGGCCGCTTCCCCAACCGTCTCAGGGGAAGTTCCTCCAGTCGGGACACCATCCATGTACGGCTTCACTTCTTGGGGGTGTGACACCGTCTGTCAAAGCTCAGCAAGTGCGGTGTGAGCGATTGTGGGTGACTGTTGATACCCCCGTGGGAGCATGTTAAAGATGTATTGTACCCCCTCCCAAGTGAAAGCAGACTTCTCTTTACCATAAAGAACCTATCTTTTACACCTAGCGCTGCCACCCAGGGGGGTGCAGCTGCTTGCAGGGTAGCTGTTAAGTTTGCGATGTTTGGCACAGCAGCTGGTAGCGGGGCTGTACCAGCATTCAGGTGCCGGTAATCAATCCTTAAACGCCACCTCCCATTTGGCTTCCGACCTGGCCACGCCGGTGAGTTGTATGGGGAGTGGGTTCTGGAGGTCAGTTGTCGTTTCTCCAAATCAGCTATGACTTCAGAAATTCCACCTCGTGCCGCAGCAGACATCGGAGTTTGGGGTGCGTCAGTAATTTGTGACACGGGGCGCGCAGGGGCTGCGCCCAGCGCCCGCCCCGGAGCCTCCCGGTCCCTGCCGGGTTTGGGGTGGGCGCTGGAGCCGGGGGCCCGCCCGCTGCCCTGCCGCAGCTGCCAGCTGCCTCCGGTTAAAACATCGAAACCTAAAATATTTTCATCATGATCTTTAACTGCAAAGCGAGCAGTGGCCAGGGGCTTCTCGCCCGGGAGCCGTAACTTGACCTTCGCAATTTGGCACGCAACGTTCGCACCGGTAAGCTTAACCCTTTGCCGTCCGGATCGCACGCCCAGCTTCTCAGCATCTTGTTGGTTAATAGAGAAATTTGCGCTCCCGTATCTATTGAAAACTACCAATTGTCCTTAAGGACCGACTGGAATTAAAATGTATGGGCCATCCCCACTTACCCTCTGATAAGCCTCCGCTTTCCGGGCAGGCCGGCCCAATTGCCCTCGGGACACTACTCGGTTTTTTCCGCTTCATGTCCTGCAATTCTTCCCTAGGCGGGGAGGAAGAGGTTGTCCCGCTTTCTGGGGACTGGTGCGCCTTCCTGCCACCGTTATAGAATCATAGAATCGTAGAATGTTTTGGGTTGGAAGGGACCCCTAGAGGTCATCTAGTCCAACCCCCCTGCAGAAGCAGGGACACCGCTAACTAGATCAGGCTGCTCAGAGCCCCGTCCAACCTGGCCTTGAATGCCTCCAGGGATGGGGCCTCCACTACCTCTCTGGGCAACCTGTTCCAGTGTTTCACCACCCTCATTGTAAAGAATTTCTTCCTTATATCTAGTCTAAACCTACCCTGGTTTAGTTTAAAACCATTACCCCTTGTCCTGTCACAGCTGGCCCTACTAAAAAGATTTTCCCCATCATATCTCGTTTCTGGAATGCTTCAATCAGACTCAGGATAATGCCAGTAGGCTGACCTTGAGTCTGGGCTCTGGGAATGCCTACGGCTAAGGCATTCCTCATTTGCAGCCCTTCAAAGGCTTCCCGGTTATGCCAGTTTTCATGAGCCCATTTTTCTGAGAGCTTGAGACTCGGATTCACTCCATGCCTCCGTAAATAAAATAGATATAGGCTAAATATTGGAGCAAGGATTGATAACCAAATTGGGGAATGCCTCACTACCATGTCCTTTTTGTCCATCGGGGAAAAAAAAAAAAATTAGTAATTGACTTGCTATTAGGAATTGTTCGGGGAGGTGTTATGTGTTTAACTTATACCAGTATACAGGTTTACTGCAGACCTGGAAAATTTTATTGTTTAGTGTTCACAGTCCTTGTGTGTTGATGTGGTAGGGTTTTTGTTTGCTTGGGTTTTTTTAGTATCAAGTAGTTATCTCTGAAAATCAGGTCTTTAAAGTATCTCAGTGCATGTACTCAAATCACAGGGCTTCCAAGTTCCCTGTTTTTCCTTAGTTTTCTTTGTTTCTTGTATGTTGTGGTTTGATGGATCCAAATCAGCCCTCAGGTTTTCTTAAAGGCCATCCTACACTGCCTCAGTTAAGTTTTAACCAACAACGCTGTTCACCGCAGTTCTAGTGATCATCTAAGAACCACTCTCAGACCTTGGTTAGGAATTAATGTTCTAAAATATCCAACAAAAATACTGTAAACTCACTAGATACTGCAAACCCCCCTATAACCTCTGCTGTTCTTGTCATTGGGCTTATCCGAAGTTCAGTACCTGAGAATTGGGAACAGAATTGGGTCAGTTTATTTTAATAAGGAGCTAAGGAGCTTTTGTTTTTATTTTTTTCTTTCCTTTGGTCTTCTGAATGTCAGGCAAGTAACTTTTTTTTTTTTTTTTTTTTTTTTTTGCATTATAGTCATTATTTAATTACCAATTCTTCACAATTGCATCTTTTCCCCTTCTGTCTATATTGTGAGTATTTTGACTTGCTTACTTTTTGGGTCTTTGTTACTTCCTACACAGGGTAACTTTGATAGCAGTTTTAACCTTCAGCATTTTATGCTTTTGGATCTACAGTTATTTTTACTGGTTCAAGTGCTGCACTCTGCCAAGGTAAAATAATATAGGAAATAAACTCAAAATTTTGGAAGGTAAGAAAAGTCCATCTGTCCATATTATTTGTATAACACTCTACTTTTTCTGGGTACACTTCACATACCAAGTAGTCTTCCAAACACTTCTGCTTTAAAAAAA
Source organism: Egretta garzetta (assembly GCF_000687185.1). NCBI lineage: Eukaryota > Metazoa > Chordata > Aves > Pelecaniformes > Ardeidae > Egretta > Egretta garzetta. The sequence continues at coordinate 20,536 of NW_009269999.1, forward strand.
AAAAAAAGTGATTTCTTTCTGTTCTTGCTCTGGTTATAAAGATGGAGGAATACAGAACCGTACGATGATGCTTGCACCAGAGAGTTTATATTCTAAGCCTAGAGAGATAAGAAATGCCACAGAAGAAGAAAAATACAAGATGCCAGCAATGTAAACGTCCTTTTCTTTAGTAGGCATTGCATCTAAGGAAGATAAATGAAACTTTTGTGAATGATTTTTTTATTTATGCTTTTTCTTCATGCTGTATCTGAAAAAGCAGAATAGATAAGAGGAGCTTATCACCTTTCCGAGTGAATCAACACTTGGGAACGGATGGCTTCTACATTTAAGCAAGTTGTTCTTTGCCTATTGTTGATATATCACAGAAAGATTGAAAGGAATAGGTCTGTGCAGGTAGAATTGGGAGCAGAGTTTGGCTGCAAAGGCTTGATGACTGGTGAGGGTACACAGAAGGGCAAGGACCTTGTATTTGCATAACTGACAGTTGAAAAAATGCTTTCAATTATAAACTAAAAAGTGCACAAGAAACACCGAGATAGTGATTCCTTTAATCCTACTCTTCCAGTCACATGACGGGACAGGACCACACTTTGAGGCAATCTGATTTTCTTCCCATAGATTTAGGATTCTGCCACAATTCCCTAATTGCTGTGGAATGTTGGTAATAACAAGCAGGGCATTATCACTCCATCTGGATTGTACAGTACTAGAATAGTTTGCATTTCTTTAGTCTCATTTACCATGGGGAATTTAGACATAACTTGACTGGTGAACCTACATGACTAATACTCCCTTTTTAGGAGTGCAGAAATTGAGAGGAACGGTGCTGGTATTTTTTTTCCTCCATGCTGTACAGACTAGGAAAACCTGAGATTGGAACAGGGTCTTCACATTCTTAAATGGTTAATTGCTTTAACCCCTAAACTATAGGTACAGCTTGCATAAAAATCTTCATTCTCATCTTTGGTGTCTTGGGTATACTCCGAAGAAATTCACAGTAGAAACTTCTTTAATGGTGTAACACAGAACAAGTTTTCTCAGGCTTTCAAAATATATTGCATTCTTAAGAAATATGTAAGAATTTGTATGAATACTGAGAACATAATCTCTTATTCCTGAGACCTGCTTTGTCAATACTCTTATAGCTAGCATGGTTATTTGAGTGGTCAGTTCTATCATTCCTTCTAGAGTCTACTTCTGTAACACACAGAATTCACACGCTTCTTAGCTGATGGTTTTGACTACACTACAAGACAGCAAAAGATTTCCACCAAGGCTTATTTGGAACAAGTCAAACTTTTAATGCTATAAAATCCACACTGATTATTTCTAAATACCACTTTATTTTGAGCAAAATGGATTAGGATCTTTGCAATAAAATGCAGGATTTTGGTTTTGCAGAATTAATATTTGAGAAAGGTGTTAACTTTTCAACTCCTCTGACAATTCAAGTGAAAGTGCGTCATGCTGACTATTTTAAAATGCTTTATTTATTTCCCGCCCCC
>NW_009269999.1:22058-41915 GCF_000687185.1 Egretta garzetta
ATTGCCTCCCCCCCCCCCCCCCCCCAGTGGAGAAATACATGTAATACAACAGAGTGGTCTGGATGGTGATTACTAGATAGTGGCAGAGAAAGAACTGAATATATTAAAGACAAAAGGACCAGGTACGTTGTTTGAACTCTTTCTGTGAAATGCTCTTACCATGTTAAGATGAAAATGAGAAGCGAAACGACAGTCTCTCCCTTGTATGCAAGTGTGCAAACAACTTCATACCCTGTGTTTAGGAGGAGGAGAAAATATCATAATTACATGGTTATTCTGTTTCCTGGTAGCACAGTTACCAGTACTTCCCAAAGCGCATTATACATTATGACCCTAAAAGTGTAAAATCAGACTCACAAAGAAGTAGCTTTGTCTGAATTAGCTGGTGAGAGCTCAGGACCCCGGAGGTGCCTATGTTTTGTATCCCCCTTTCCCCTCCTTGTTATTCTGAAGGATGTGTACCGAAATGACCAGCTTATTTCCCACAGTCTATCAGCCGCCTGATGACCGCTACTGACTTTAACTAGACTGGAATGCTTATTTAGCCGTTTAGCTTTGGGAGATAATGTTAGTCCAAGTTCTTGGCCACACTTCATCAGTTTCCAGGCTAGTGCATGCAGGTGAGATGGACCTATCACAGCTGTGGTTTAATGAGTATAAACAATTAAGTAATTATAAATCAATGAGCTCTGTAACTCTGGTATTATAATAATTACATTTTAAAAGGCACTACTTAGTTACAACTCAGGGATTATTTACAGTCAATAATTAAGGTCAAACTGACTTCCTCCTGTTACACAGAGTATTTGTATGAGCAGCATGTCAAACAATAATTAATTTAAGGCAAACCTAATTGCCTAGTGTACTGAAGTGTGTCATTATGCTCTTGTGTCTATCACTGGTTGTATTTTAGAAAGAAAATATGTCCTTTTTAAATAAAAATGCAAATTGTCTTAATATATTCCTTTTCAGTTAGAATGGTATCATTTAATTCAGGGTTTTTTTACTCAGCCCACAGGAAAGGGAATAAAGTAACAGGAAAAAGAATATGGCACATTCCATGTATGAAGCAATCCTATGAAGAAAGAATAGATGGGAAAAATTAGTGTGATAATTTTACAGGATTATTCCCCGCAGTATATTTCCCAGTGCTTTGTCTGGTCTAGTTTGCAAAGATGCAAATGATGTAGTTTTTATTGCTTCCCTTAGGGGAGATTATTCCAGTCTAATAACACTCACAGTTAGGAAATTTTACTGATGTTCAAACTGTTTTTCTTTACCTGACTTTACCCCACTGCTCTTAGTTGTAAACTCCCGCAGGCGATGCAGAATAGTTCCTCTCCTTCCTGGGTGTTCTGAGCCAAGCAATACACAAGTATTTCTTTTATTTAATCTTTCATCGAAGTCTATCTACTTGATGGATGTTTGGGCCTTGGAGAGCCTCCAAGTTTGAATGCAGCATCTGATCACTGCCCTGTGGCCACATGGATGTCTGTGTGTCCACACACTTGCGTGCAGAGCCATGTACTCATGAAAGTCTTACCCCAGACAATGACCCCATGGTACCCACTGACTGATGAAGCATTCTCTTGCAGATGGATTTCTTTCCCAGTTAAAAAAAAAGATCACCTTCACGGCTGGTAGCCTTGAGGAGAGGTGAATTCATAGGGTCAGAACAGAGTCATAAAGGTTGGGAGACCCCTGGAGGTCTCTGGTCTGATCCCCATTGCAGGGAAGGGTGAACTATGAACACAGACCATGTTGTACAGGGCATTGCCCCATTGGGTCTTGAAAAGCCTCAAGGACACACGTTCCCCAACCATTCTTGGTGACCTGTTCATACACTCCATTTTCTCATTGAAATATTTTTTTCCTTTATACCCAGTCAGAAACTGATCTTGTACTTGGTAGTCTTCTGGGATTAATTTTATGTCTGATGGACACTTTTCAGCAAAAGCAGCAGCTGCAAAAGGTGTCAGCATGGAAGAGCCTCATGAGCGTTGAAAGGCAGCACAGGCTTCTCCAGTTTTGGGCAGATGAACAATGTCAAGTTAGCTTCCCTCTCTGGGTTTTGCTTTCCTGTCCACTGTTAATTTGTTTAAATAATACCTCCCCCCCCAATAGTCTTTGGAGGAACAGCCTGAGAAGACATACTTAAAATAGGTTTGTGTTAAAACACTTCAAAATTTAGTCATATTATGAGAGCCGTTTCATAAAATATTGAAAAGTTTCTGCTGTTTGATGAAATGCCTAATGTTACATGACCATTGGTAATCACACTGTGCAGTCTTTCTGTATCATCTGTATAAAAAGTGGAATCTTCCACAGGACATACCCTTCTTCGTGGTCATGATGCCTACATCAGATCATCTCAGTGACATCTCCAAAAGGGGATTCACTTTCAGACCCTGGTGGTAGAACTAACTCTGTCACCGTGACCCCACGCTTCGTTCCTGCTCAGTGCTCCTGTGTTTTCTCTGCACTCCTACTGCTGAACAGGCACCGAGCCTTCCCTTTCCATGTTGGCACTTCATAATTTTGTCACTCACTGGTGCCCCTCCCTGAAATATATCAATATATCTCACAGTTCTGGCAGAATTGATTATCGTCTTGGAATTGCGTTCTCAGCTGGAGGTGTCACTGCTAAAGAGATAATACCTCTCCTTTTTGCAACAGCAAGTGTAATGAACTTTTTTTTTTTTTTAAGCTAACAAGCTCTAGTTCTTTTGAAGACCCCTGCCTCTTCTTGTTCTCCTCTATGTCACTTCCAGGTGCTATCTTTGTTGAAGCGGGGTTCCCAGTCCTAGGCTCAGTATTCCAGCTAGTCTTGCTAACAACGAAACCAGATATTTCATGTGTCTATCAGGCTGTGCTCTGCTTTGCACACCCAAGGCTGATGTTAGCTTCTCTTTTTTTTTTTTTTTTTATTGTTGTGGCAGCATAATATTGCCCCAAGTGCAGCCTGTGCTCAGATAGATCCCCTGCCTCCATGTACTCAAAACTATTTTCTGTACAGTCATTCCCCATTCTGGTTTTGTACAGTCAAACGCCTCTGTGTAAGCGTAGGGTCTTCCACTTGACCCTGTTATTACATTGTATTCTATTTTTCTTCCAGTTTCTTGAGTTTTCTTATTGATAACTACAACAGTCAGCACTATTTTCTGAGGCTGTTCTCCATATGTTATTCAGAAATAAGGGTTTAGTAAAATGGAGTTCCAGTAATCCAAAACCCAACAGAACAATTCAGTTAACATGTCAGATGTAATTCTGTAAATTTGTAAAAGTCACAGTATTTGTAGTGGGGAAAATAGGCATTAGTTTAGAAAGAGATAGGTGTGAAAAGGGAAGAGAATAGAATGCCTGCTTTATAAAGAGATGCAATGGAAAAATGCCATGTCCTTATCATAAAGTTTCAAAAAACAAGGGTGAAGTATTTCATACAAAGGCTGCCTAGGAAGCCATTTCAAAAATAGCAAAATTAAAGTGTGATGTTCCAAAGTGACTGCATTTGTCTTTCATTTAACAAAAAATTGGGTTTACAATAAGATTATTTTGTAGAGATCTACAGGTACATCTAGAACCCAAAATAACTGAGGGATACTGTAATATCCTTTAGCAGAAATATTTCAAAGGGGACAGGCTTTCCAAAAAGCTTGGCTTCTTTTTAAGAAGCAAAACAACCAGCAGCATTCTTAGAGACTTAGCACGTATGGCTTTGAGCATTTCTGAAAATTTGCCTATAGAGGTAGATGCAGAGCACTTGAAAAAATTATCATTGAGCTCTTTGGAAAATCTGGCTACATTTTAGAAAAATGCCTGTTCTATGATCTCTTGCCCTTTGATACACCAAAGCTTCACATTGCTATTTGATGAACTGCTTGTTGACAGATATTTATCAGCTTTTAGCTGGCTTAAAGAAAGATAAGACGGGAGGGGAACCTTGGATTTTGTAGAGATGTAGCTAAACTTTATATGTAGAGGTAAAGTCAAACAGCCAGCCAAGCAATCAATCGAATTTCTCAGTCCCTTGAGAGTACCTGGAGCTTACAGTCCAAGTGCAGGCCTGGAGACTCTTTCTCGCACTCCCATCTGTAGTTACATCAAGGCTCCATGGTTTACTAATGTTACTGAGAAATGTTTGCACATATTTTTCCACCACCAAATGGGGAGGAAATACAGCAATCTTTTATGCTGATGGAGGGAATGATTAGCCAGTTTAGAAAGTATGGTACATAACAGAAAGTACCATAACTAATCCTACTGCAGAATAAATTGTTACTAATAAAAGAAATAATGAGTATGTACACTTACTTGGATGTAGCCAATATTTCACAAATAACTGATTTTTAAATATCACAGACAATTGCTGTATTAATCTAAGTTTATTGTAGCACCCACTTACTAAGGTTTCTGGATTGCATTCATATGTTTCAGGTATACATTTTGATGCAACACATCATTCCTACCAGCAGTCCTGCTACTGCTAATGTTAACCTGGGAGTTCTTTTCCAGCCTCCCACCCTCTGAAGCGCATCTAAAGTGAACATACAGAAAACGTGTTCCTGGAAAACTCCCTGTGTATTTAGTTGACAATTAAAATCTTGTTGTGGCTTTCCTGTTTTTCTGAACATATAACAGCCAAAATGCAAGCTGATGCAAACCCAGATTGGATTAGCAGGAATATTTTAGCTGGCCTTAGAGTGTCCTAGGTGAAACTACCTGTTGAATTATACCTGCAACTGTTACATAGGCAGTAGCCAATGCCAGACAGACTGCCTGGAAGAACACTGTTGCATTCTTTTTCAACCATGCATATAAAAATGGCCTAGTTCTTTGAACATATGCCTCTCTTGCTATATTAATGGATGTTAAATTTACAAGAGTAGTAATTATTTACAGCACTAGGTGGTTAACTTGGTCTTGTATCAACTACCAGTCCTATTCTGATTAATCAGTATTTATTTCTGCATTCCACGTCTCTATTGACCTTTAAAATATTTTTTTGCTACCTATCAGACAATTGTATATAGTAGGAATTATTTTAGATCTCATTTGGCTGATTAATTCTTTGTTTTTTAACTTGGTGGGAAGGGTAGACTTGTCCAATGCATTTCTCAAAGCTACATGAAAGTAGTTTCTGAGCAATAGAAGTGGCAAAATTGTGCCATGGGTGCAGTAATCTGGGTTTCATGATAGAAGAATGCATTCATGCTTCTTGTTAGAAGTTATTTGTTTATTTATTCCCCATAGCCTTTTTTCAAAGATTATACAAGAGATGTTTAGCTGTAACAGCAAGGTAAAGATATGATTGCATAATAGATATGGTTTAGGATAAGTTTTAATCTTCACTGAATCTTCTCACTAAATAGTGAATGATATGTAGCTGATGGAAGAGATACAGGAGAGAAAGAGCAGCTGGTGTTTTGACTGATTCTATGATATTGTAATTATATTTCTAAACCCACGCCAGGTGCTTTAACAACTCTAGCTAGGCTTTATTTTATGTGGAAGTAAATAAATAAAGATTGTGGTTAATTTTCCTGTTTCCTGAAATAAGACTTTATAGGTATCAGTGAAAACAATGTCATTGAGGCCCAGAAAAAATAGGAGACATAATTATTAGAACTGTGCAACTAAAGTAATGGGGTGCTTGAGAGGTTGACTGTGTAGCTAGGGAGGAGGTGATTTAGCAGGCTATTTATAGTCCATCAAAGGGTCTGTATTTGCCTTTTAATAAGGACATGAAAGCCAGGAAATGACCGAATATAGCCTTTGAATACTTACGGCATGAACACATGGTGCAGACAATGATTGGAGCTAGCATGGGTGCATATTGTATGGATAAGTCATCAATCAATTAAAAAATGTGTGACAGATTGATGGCAGAAGCTAAGCAGTAGGAAATGCATGGCAAAATGTAAAAGGAACAGATTAGATGTAAATAAAGGGTGGGGGAGAAGAGATTTGCATACAAATTTTTTTTACTTGAAAGCTTGACAGGCATTGTGCTTCTTTACTTACTGTGCTACATCAGTAAAGAGAACCTGAGCAACAAATCTGGTCTTGATTTGAATATGTGGTTAAAGGTAAGTAGGTGAGTGAAAGTTCCTGACTGGTGGGAGACAGAGGCTGCTGCCAGGGATATGGGGCTAATGGATAAACAGTCAAACCTGGAATAGCATCCAGGGTCCCTGGAGAGTCAGTGGGAGCGGGGCATGGAGGGGGAGAAAGGATTCGCAGCTGACAATGGCACACACATCAATTTTAGGAGAGCTTAATTATTATATTCCCAAGAGTCTGACTTGATTTAGATTTAGATGTTTATTTTAGTGCAACATAAATCAGATAACATTAATAATAATATGGTATTATCAGCTCCCAAATAACTGTATTAACATAGGCTGCAACTGTCTCCACTGAAAGCATAAAAGTGGGAAAGAAACAATCTTGTTCAACCCATGACAGAAAAGACTTGAGATTTTTTCAAAATGCAGTCATATTTTCTGTTTCACAAAATACTTTTTGTCCTGTAAAGCCGTACGAGATTATAACATATCTCATAATTTTCCCTTTAAGTCTCTATGATTATGGTTATTGTGCAATTTGCATTTCAACATACAGTTATGCTTTCTGGACTCCAGCCCTACCTGGAGCATGATCAGCTTCAGGATAAACAACAACAAAGAGAGGATATAATTATAGGTACTCACAGGAGATGAAAATTAAAACTGTTTTCCTGTTTATAGATGTTAAATGGGCTTGAGTCAATTAGCAAAATCATCTTTAATCATAGATTATAGCAATTAATTTATTAAAGTAAGGGGTGGTCACCTAGTGCTACTTCTTAAACAGTTGTGATTCTTTCAGTGATAAGCAGAAGTCTTAAATCTTTTCTCTGCTGCAGCACCTAGCAGTGGAAAATGGTCCTTGCCAAAATCCATAAAGCTGATGCCTTATTCTCCCCTAAATTCCTCCTCAAAACCTTTTTCTGCTGTGATGCTTGTGAACCAGTCCCATCAGTTAGGCAGGTACTGAGCTTTAGTGAAGTCTGTCTGCTTTACAGTTATTCAGTCTTTCCAATCCACTCCCACCTTGTGGCTTATCTGTTCCATCCATCGTTTTTATCCCAGCTGGTAAGAATGCTATTAAATCTCTGATGCAGGAACTCTTTCTTATTATTGTTTGTGAAACACCTAATTAAATTAAATCCTTTCATTTGGGGTTTCTAGGTGCAACTAAAATATAAATAGTAAATAATAACTCTGTAAGATTAGCATTATCTCTAACCTAAAAATCTGAAAATAAGACGTCAGTAGTAGGTGATTTGCAGTGCACTGGGAGGAACTAAGCAGTGGAGAAGGCTCTGGAGTGCCACAACAGAATCTAGTCACCAGACAAATCCTGCCCAGTAATATGGAGGAGCACTAAAAGGTTTGGGGAACTGTGCATGTATAAATCTACACAGCTCGGTCTCAAAACACCATCTAGACTAAGAAGTTAGAACAAGAATTATTTCCATTGCAAGACATTTTTTAGTACAAGCAAATTAATTTCTCCATATTTAGGTCTGATTTATTGGTTGTTACTAACCTCTGGTTGACCATCTGGGCACAAAAAGCTTCCCACATTTATGGAGCTTAGGAATAAAATGTAACCTGGGAGTCCTCACATTTGAACAAGAGCAACATGCATCTTGTTCTGCAGTGAAAAGTTTTTCCTCACGGAATTGAAAGATCCTTAGTTAAACCTTACAGGAGAGGTTACAGGTGAAAGTCCTGGGTCACAACCTCAGTTTGACTTGCCTTTAGCATGTCACCTGGGCTGTGATATGGATAATTGGGTCAAAACCGGCAATAAAAATGAATACACAGTGCATGACTAGACCAGGAGAAGAATGTCTTTTGAGACCTCTGTGTAACAGGTCATACCTGTTCTAAAATGAGTACATTCTCTGAGAAGTATTAAAGGAAATTGACCTTACCTTAGTGTCTAATTGTAATAAATGGCAGGCTGGGTTAATTATTACTTGGTAATTCTTTATTTAAACTTTGTACTAAGATTCATTTGCAGTATATTCGTTCATGCAGAACATAAAAGATGTAATTGTATGCAGAGTGGGCGTGGTGTTTCCCTAGGTCAAGCAAGGAATAATTTGCTTGTATACTTGCCCCGTATGAAAAATCCATGCATGCTGTACATGAATATCCCAGTTTATAGGACTGTTTCTAGTAGTTGTTTGCACAAATTGAGGACAGTCACTTTCCTAATGCTTGGGGTTCACTTTTCTTCCTAGACTGATATAAGGGAGCAAGTTATAGATGGGTTTGCACAGTGCAGCAGTAACTTAATAAAACCTTCCAGACCCGGTCTAGATCTTCATCCTTCCTCGCTCCATAAACCAGTATTTATAAATTAGCTGGCCTGATTAGTCCATCTTGTAGTCTTGTAGGACTTGCCAAAAAGTCAGGGCCCAGGTTTTACCTCCAAGCTGTTGATTAGCCATGCCCAGGGATGAAACGAAGTAATTTGTACTGAACCTTTTTTACTCAGCTGACTGAAGCTGGCGTTCCTCCTTCAAGAAATCTGTTATAGACAGTACCTCACTGGATCACTTTTTTGAACCAAAACGTATGTGTAGCTTTTGTATGTGCTTCACACGTGTAGTTGTTGTACCAAGGAATTCACGTGAATCAACAGAGGCATTGAACATGTGGAATTAGACATGGGCAGATAAAAATAGAAGTCACTTTGGAAAACGTCAATGTAATTTTTACAAAATAATGTAGTATCCTGAGAAAGGGGGACCGGTAGCTAATCCTCAAGGGTCTTGCTTATTCTTCTGCAAAATAGGATTCTTCTTTTTATTTAATCACCTCCCTTCCCGGGTTCACAAGCACCTACTCTGCTCTTTGGGGATCTCTGCATTCTGGAGCTCTTAATATCTCAGAAAGGTCCAGGATGCTTGGCTATACCATAGAGAAATGCAAGCAATTACAGAGGAAAGAAACTTGTTCTTCCAGCATGGAGAAAATGGACGGTCAGCCACAGCATAATCATTGTTTCATGACACAGCCACTGCTTTTTCTGTTATCAGCTGTATTTGGAAAGTTAATGTTTTTCTAAGCTCTGCTATTTTTCTGCCCTTTAGATACTCTTATTCTGAGTCCATCATCCCGTATTTTTTTCCTGTTTTCTTTTTTTGCATATGTCTTAATATCCCCTAGATATCTTTGTCTTTGTCATGTTTTACTTTTTCAATAAGCTTGCTTTTTTCCATTTTAATTTCTTTTCTTTCCTTTATTCTCTACTGCATATTCCTCACACCTTTTCCCAGTATTATATTTATTTATTAAGTGCACATAAGCAATCTCAACTGAGCATGAGGTGCTATTATGTTGGTCACAATCTACAAAGCATAGCAGAAAGGAATTTTGTCCTCCTTTCATGGATAAGGAAAATGTGGCTCTGGCCAGTCAGTTTATTGACCTAACTCATGTAAGGAAGCCAGATGCTTTCAAGCTTGAGACCATTTAGAATAGAATAGAATAGAAATTTCAGTTAGAAGGGACCTACAATGGTCATCTAGTCCAACTGCCTGACCACTTTAGGGCTGACCAAAAGTTAAAGCATATTATTTAAGGGCATTGTCCAAATGCCTCTTAAACATTGACAGGCTTGGGCCATCAACTACCTCTCTAGGAAGCCTGTTCCAGTGTTTGACGACCTTCTCTGTAAAGAAATGCTTCCTAATGTCAAGTCAGGGTTAATGTCCCCTGACGCAGCTTTGAACCATTCCCACAGACGCTGTAGAGAGCAATGAAATCATCCCTCAGCCTCTTTTTCTCCAAATTAGACAAAGCCGAAGTCCTTAGCTGCTCCTCATAGGACATTCCTTCCAGCCCTTTCACCCTCCTCTAGACGCATTTGAGTACCTTAACATCCTTCTTAAACTGTTGAGCTCAGAACTGCACACTGTACTCAAGGTGAGGCTGCATCATTGCTAAATACAGTGGGTTAGTAACCTCTTTTGACTGGTGGGTTATACTGTGTTTGATGCACCCCAGAACGTGGTTTGCACTCTTGGCTGCCAGGGCACATATTGTTGACTTATATTGAGCCTGTTGTCAATCAGGACGCCCAGATCCCTTTCTGCAGGGCTTCTCTCCAGCCACTTCTCTCCCAATTTATATTTGTGCTCGGGATTGCTCCATCCCAGGTGCAGAATCCAGCATTTGGACTTGTTAAATTTCATGCCAATAATCATTGCTAAATGCTTCAATCCCTCTGCAAAGCCTCTTGTTCCTTAAGAGAGTCAACAGCACCTCCCAGTTTGGTATCATCAGCAAACTTGCTAATGGTACGTTCAACTCCTGCATCTAGATCATTGATAAATATATTGAACAGAACTGGCCCTAGAATTGAACCCTGAGGAACACTGCGGGTGACAGGATGCCAGCCAGATGTAGCCTCATTTACTACAACCCTTTGAGCTTTGCCATTCAGCCAGTTCTTCACCCAGCACACCGTGAACCTACTCACCTCACAGCTGGACAGCTTGTCCAGAATGATGCTGTAAGGGACAGCATCAAAAGCTTTATTAAAATCCAGAAAAAATGGAGTTTTCATGAGCCCCACTGATACAAGTCTATCAGTCATCTCTCTTTTTTTTTTTTTTTTTTTTTTTTTTTTTTTTTTAACACACCTTTTCCTTCTGTGTGCGCTCTCTTTTCTCTTTCCTTTTGTACTTTTCCAGAGAGAACAGTTTATTGTCTACGGTTACTAACCCTTGGCCACTTTGCTGAGTGGATATCTTTCCACCCAAATCAGTGGCAATGATCTCAGGTTACAGGATGTTTCATCAACTACAGAACACCTGTATTGCATAACTCAAATAAGTTGAACAGTACACCCGTCTTGAAATAACACTAGGCACACAAGTTAATTGCATAGTACTGTGGAAAAAAAACCCACCAAAATTAATTATTTGGTGCTAACTATTCAGTGACTCTATCAGCAGTGGCAGTAACTTGCTTGTTTAACTTAAGATAACACCTTTTTTCAGTGCTTGCTTTTTCCAGTAATCACATAATTGACTGGTGTGCAAACAAAATGACATTTTGGAAAAATGCTTGCACATAAAATCCCAAGCTAACATAGCAAGAAAAGGTTACTCCTACTACCTCCATAAACATTACTGAAAACAGTAATCATAGCTTATTCAAAAATAAACGGGGAAAAACAGAGTAAGCGCCTTCATTGAATTCCACCCATGTTCTGCTGCAGGGCAACGGGGAAAGATGCACAACTGGGGGAGAAGGAGTAAGAGAAAAGATACTTGACTGACATGTATAAACAAAGATTAAACAGTCTTTTTGGTTTTGTTGTCCTCCTCTGTGGTAAATGATGTGGGTGAGGGAAGGTTACTTGAGTTACATGGTGAAACATGTTTAGCTCTATCTCATGGACAAAGCAAAAGGACTACTCTCCTGTCACTTTGAGTTATTACTACCTCTGACTTTCCAAACCTAAACTTCTGAGAGCAAGACAGAGTCAGCTTCTGCTAATGGGAATGTAAATTAAATAATCAATGCATCTATAATTAGATTCTAAGTTTTTAACATGGAAATGAATATTGGGTTGATAAAAGAGAAAAATGAACTTTAGACTTTCTAAAAATTAAAGAAGGAATGTTTTTGGTCAATTTTATTGAAAGCAGTTTTGAATCACTAGGTTTTTCCCAATGGATTTTAAAATCTACGCTTGCATGTGGATAGAAAGAACCATGGTCAATCTACATAAGGATCAACATAAAAATAAAGTAGGGCATGAGTAGGATACTGTTTATTCAAGTCCTAAAGTGGATACTCCTATTCCAAGATAAAAAACTTATCAGTGCTAAATCACTTCTTCAGACTAGAAGGCTCCACCCATTACAATGACGCCATTACATGGGGACAACAAACTCCCTTCCTCTGACACATCACACTCAAAGGGGCTTTTTCCACTTTTATTTCAGTTGAGCTTAACCCCTTTCTAGTCAGGACAATGTAGTGCTTAATGCAGTAACATTGCCATATTCACAAAGTCACAATAAATCTGTATTACTCTATTGTCTTGAAATCATATTTATTCATTTGTATGCATGTCTGTATTTGAATTGGACCTGTTACTGTTTTTCCTGGGTGTCTGGAAGACTGGGATGCAGTGTTTTGAGCGCTAATGTAATACAGAGATCTTGCAGAAATAGTATCTACTAGAAGTTCACAGCAGCTGTTGTTCTGTCTGTATTTTGTTAAGGTGCTTCATTATTAATGGCAATGCTAAGGGAGTTGTTATTGCATATTAACGCATAACAAGAGGTTTCAATCTATTATTGTGTCATAATAGTTACTGGAATGGTGCTTTATTCAGTAGTAACTGGTTGGAGAGCAACCTTTGGACATGTTCCTGGAGCAACACCCGCTCTTCTAGGGAAAAGGATTATCAATGCAAATTACAGGGGTGTGTTTATTAAAGGTTACTAATTTGAAAAATGAAAAATTTGCTGAGATCAATGATTGGTAAAAGCATCTGCCATACTTTGCAGGACCAAAAGAAGATTATAAGAATCATGGAAAGCAAAAGAGGTTTTTGTTAAAAGGGAGGCCTGGAAGCTGTAATTGCTTATGTCTACAGATTTGTTTTAAAGTGTCTATTCAAACCTCCATTTCAAGCATCAAGGACTATTCTCAAGCATCTTAAGTATTTCTGTTGGGGTTATCTAATCCATAGGTTTTTTCCTTGTCATCTAAATTTCTTCTAGACTTGTGTATAGCCACCAAAAGCCTCCAGTAACCAAGCACCTACATCAAACCTAAGCCCTTTCAGCAGCCAGAGTATTGATATATCTTTGGAGGGTTGTGAGCACATCTGGGTCAGGCTCTGAATAAAATGTTTCTCACAGCTAAGTGACACAAAGAAGTAGCTTTTTATATCCCATATTATATAAATGACACTCATTAAAAAATCTCCAATACACTTGAATTCCTTCTTCTGCTGGAGGGTCTTCATATCTGCATCTCCCATGACAAAAGCTTTGCTGATGTCAGTATTTTAACTTCCTTCTGCTGACTCATCTTTCTCTAGTTCAAGCTAAAAAAGATTGGGTCACAGATTCAAGTGTCTATAAATCAAACACAGATTAGAATTCGAGACTCCACTTCCCCATGCAAATCCAAATTGGTTGCTTGAGGATTCATAGGTGCCCACTGCTACCTCTTTCTGAGCCAAACACACCTTTTCCTTCTGTGTGCGCTCTCTTTTCTCTTTCCTTTTGTACTTTTCCAGAGAGAACAGTTTATTGTCTACGGTTACTAACCCTTGGCCACTTTGCTGAGTGGATATCTTTCCACCCAAATCAGTGGCAATGATCTCAGGTTACAGGATGTTTCATCAACTACAGAACACCTGTATTGCATAACTCAAATAAGTTGAACAGTACACCCGTCTTGAAATAACACTAGGCACACAAGTTAATTGCATAGTACTGTGGAAAAAAAACCCACCAAAATTAATTATTTGGTGCTAACTATTCAGTGACTCTATCAGCAGTGGCAGTAACTTGCTTGTTTAACTTAAGATAACACCTTTTTTCAGTGCTTGCTTTTTCCAGTAATCACATAATTGACTGGTGTGCAAACAAAATGACATTTTGGAAAAATGCTTGCACATAAAATCCCAAGCTAACATAGCAAGAAAAGGTTACTCCTACTACCTCCATAAACATTACTGAAAACAGTAATCATAGCTTATTCAAAAATAAACGGGGAAAAACAGAGTAAGCGCCTTCATTGAATTCCACCCATGTTCTGCTGCAGGGCAACGGGGAAAGATGCACAACTGGGGGAGAAGGAGTAAGAGAAAAGATACTTGACTGACATGTATAAACAAAGATTAAACAGTCTTTTTGGTTTTGTTGTCCTCCTCTGTGGTAAATGATGTGGGTGAGGGAAGGTTACTTGAGTTACATGGTGAAACATGTTTAGCTCTATCTCATGGACAAAGCAAAAGGACTACTCTCCTGTCACTTTGAGTTATTACTACCTCTGACTTTCCAAACCTAAACTTCTGAGAGCAAGACAGAGTCAGCTTCTGCTAATGGGAATGTAAATTAAATAATCAATGCATCTATAATTAGATTCTAAGTTTTTAACATGGAAATGAATATTGGGTTGATAAAAGAGAAAAATGAACTTTAGACTTTCTAAAAATTAAAGAAGGAATGTTTTTGGTCAATTTTATTGAAAGCAGTTTTGAATCACTAGGTTTTTCCCAATGGATTTTAAAATCTACGCTTGCATGTGGATAGAAAGAACCATGGTCAATCTACATAAGGATCAACATAAAAATAAAGTAGGGCATGAGTAGGATACTGTTTATTCAAGTCCTAAAGTGGATACTCCTATTCCAAGATAAAAAACTTATCAGTGCTAAATCACTTCTTCAGACTAGAAGGCTCCACCCATTACAATGACGCCATTACATGGGGACAACAAACTCCCTTCCTCTGACACATCACACTCAAAGGGGCTTTTTCCACTTTTATTTCAGTTGAGCTTAACCCCTTTCTAGTCAGGACAATGTAGTGCTTAATGCAGTAACATTGCCATATTCACAAAGTCACAATAAATCTGTATTACTCTATTGTCTTGAAATCATATTTATTCATTTGTATGCATGTCTGTATTTGAATTGGACCTGTTACTGTTTTTCCTGGGTGTCTGGAAGACTGGGATGCAGTGTTTTGAGCGCTAATGTAATACAGAGATCTTGCAGAAATAGTATCTACTAGAAGTTCACAGCAGCTGTTGTTCTGTCTGTATTTTGTTAAGGTGCTTCATTATTAATGGCAATGCTAAGGGAGTTGTTATTGCATATTAACGCATAACAAGAGGTTTCAATCTATTATTGTGTCATAATAGTTACTGGAATGGTGCTTTATTCAGTAGTAACTGGTTGGAGAGCAACCTTTGGACATGTTCCTGGAGCAACACCCGCTCTTCTAGGGAAAAGGATTATCAATGCAAATTACAGGGGTGTGTTTATTAAAGGTTACTAATTTGAAAAATGAAAAATTTGCTGAGATCAATGATTGGTAAAAGCATCTGCCATACTTTGCAGGACCAAAAGAAGATTATAAGAATCATGGAAAGCAAAAGAGGTTTTTGTTAAAAGGGAGGCCTGGAAGCTGTAATTGCTTATGTCTACAGATTTGTTTTAAAGTGTCTATTCAAACCTCCATTTCAAGCATCAAGGACTATTCTCAAGCATCTTAAGTATTTCTGTTGGGGTTATCTAATCCATAGGTTTTTTCCTTGTCATCTAAATTTCTTCTAGACTTGTGTATAGCCACCAAAAGCCTCCAGTAACCAAGCACCTACATCAAACCTAAGCCCTTTCAGCAGCCAGAGTATTGATATATCTTTGGAGGGTTGTGAGCACATCTGGGTCAGGCTCTGAATAAAATGTTTCTCACAGCTAAGTGACACAAAGAAGTAGCTTTTTATATCCCATATTATATAAATGACACTCATTAAAAAATCTCCAATACACTTGAATTCCTTCTTCTGCTGGAGGGTCTTCATATCTGCATCTCCCATGACAAAAGCTTTGCTGATGTCAGTATTTTAACTTCCTTCTGCTGACTCATCTTTCTCTAGTTCAAGCTAAAAAAGATTGGGTCACAGATTCAAGTGTCTATAAATCAAACACAGATTAGAATTCGAGACTCCACTTCCCCATGCAAATCCAAATTGGTTGCTTGAGGATTCATAGGTGCCCACTGCTACCTCTTTCTGAGCCAGTGAATAGTTTCACAGCATCTTCAGCAAGAAGGAATGACAGTACTTCCTCCAATTTAGAATAACTGAAATTTTAACTCTCTTTATGGAGATGGGAGAAACTTGGTTGCACGTCCTCATTACAAAAAGGTACCAGGTTTTCATCATTCTGAATGAGACCACTAACTGCCTGAGTACAATTTGAAGGAGCAAGTACTTCCTTCTCAGGAATAAATTAGTAATCTTTGGTTACGTTTTTTTCAGAGACGGTGCTTAGGCATCCATCTTTAGGAATGGATTCTAGGCTGAGATTTCTCAAGTAAGGAGGAGGCTGCTCTTTGCTGTGTTCAGTCTAACACCCAGATATAGCTTAAGGTTAAAGACCTACTGTTGTTCATGTTTGCTACTGGTTGCTTATTCTACTGCACATACAGCTTGTATTTTAAAATGTAAATCTTCTTACAATTTTGAATACAAAAATTTTTGTAAGGAAGTCCATTACATGTATCAGAAACCTACCTCCTTTTTTTGGGTAACACTTTCAAGCCATAAGTGCTTGAAAGATGCATAAGGAAGTACAAGGAGTTTACAGAGCTTAGGTGGATCGTAGATGACTCAAAGACCTGATATGACTTCTCTGAACAGGAACTGATTTTTATCCATCTGGGAAATCCCACCTTTATCCTCTAAGAACTCAGGCATGGAAGTCATAGTTTGGGAGAGGATTTTGTGATTTTATACTGCTGTTGTACTCACTTGAAGCTGAAATGACCAAATAGGATATTTTAGATAGTCCCAAGAGACTGTTTGGGTTATAGAAACTAATTCCCAAGGACATCTACAAATCCTGAATAATTGTTGTACCCTCTGCTCCTGAAATCACTGTCTTATGCTCAGCCCATAATGGAGAGCTTGCAAGAGTTCTGCAAGGAAGGTTTCAGTTGCTTGCATTATTCTCCATCCTGGTGAAATTATCTCTGGTCTTAGCCTTTTTGACATTTTAGTATTTTTACCCAATGTAAAGAGCATAGAAGACAGTGAGAATTTCCTCTATTACTACATTAGTAATTTTAAAAAGTACAATTTCAGCGCACAGCTGACCAGGTATGAAAATACAGCTCATGAAACTATCCTGACTTTAACCCTCTCCTGGCTAACAAGCATTTCAGTGATCCTTGCTGCAATTCAACTGTCTCTGCCTTTTGTTTATTTCTTTGAAAACAAGTTTCTTCTCTTATTTGCAGAATCTGAGCTCTGTATTTCCACTGGACTGATACTTCAGGATGAAGTAGGATGAAAACATTCTTTAAAAAAAAACCCAGAAAAATAAAAATTAATCTGTCTCTGTCAATTGTAATATGAAATTGGAGCTTAAGGATTTTAACAAAATATGTAAATAAGAAATATCCTGAACTGGTTATCAGTGTCTTTTTTTAAAGGAGAGGATAATTACAACTGTAACTAAGCTGATGTTTGTGGGATGGGCCATAAAATTCTTGATCTCTCTATTAGCTTCTGAGCACATTAAATTTGCATCTACATCTTATGGCTTATTGTGTGATAAACAGTCCTGTAACGGGAAATCTTCTTTTGACCTAGTTGACATCTGTAGCACAAGGCTAAGTCTGGCCACTTGGCTACCTAACTTTGTCAACTTCATGGCACCTCCTGAACTTTTTGTGGCTGCTTTTCTCTAACATGTGTTTTCTCTTTTTTTTTTTCCCACATGTAAGATTATTTTTATGTTACATTCCCTAGCATATTACTTCGAATTTCTGAGATTTTAACACCCATTCCCTATGGTTTTTAGTTTTCTCCTTCCTGTTCATCTGCACCATATTCCTCTGTTCAGGAATCCTGTGCTCATTCCTTGTGCTCATGGTGGAAACTTTTTACTGCACACGAATATTCCTTATTCCTTCTTTCATCCTGAAGCAGTTCTCATGTGTGGACATTTCTTCCATGGAGAAATATTTGTAATACTATCCTCTGTGTTGTTAGGATCAATTTTGAATACACTATGAGGAAAAAAAATCAGAGACCTGTAAAGATAGGTAAGGCAGATAGGAACATTGCAGAGATTTACAGAGCTTTGTAGGATTTCTGGAAGTGAAGCTGTGAATGGCCTACCATTAATAATAAAGGAAGTAAGCAAAGTAGTTTCGGGAAATACATATTTTTTTTTTCCAGAGGTTAAGCCTTCTGATAAATTTCTTCATATAGATTTCTGCATAGATTTCCACATGCACAGAAACATGATTAGGGAAAGCTCATGACTTGCATAATGCTGTTATATGGCATAATGCCACAACTTTGGTCCCAGTGTTGCAGCCTGGGAACCTTTATCAAGCCAGAGTTAAACATACAATATATATTATGGAGAGATATTAAACTTAAATATAGCTGGGATGACTGTCTCCCATCCTTTGTCTCCCTACGGGAACAGGTTGCATGTGTTGTCATTTCATTTCATTTGGTAATGAATTTTGTGCAATGTGAGTTTCAGGTTACACTAAGTTATCAAGTATTGTCTACTTGATCAGCCACTGTTCTCTTCTGGTCTAATTGGAATTAGTTCCAGTATGTGGTAGTTTTGGTTTTAACATTTCCAAAATTTAGGAGGAATCTGTATCGTATTTACTTAATATGTCTAGACCTTCTCTTTCAAACATAGCACTCTTCACTATTTAGGACTAGAAATCTCGAACAGGGCAATACATCTTAGCATAGGTTAGTATATGATTTTTTTTTTTAATGCTATTGGACTAACTATTCAGGCTACTAGGATTGTGCTGTTTTAGTCATAGTTGAAGTCTAGTAAAACATGGTACTATTTTCTAGTAGAGTGAAAGTGTTTTATTAGTGCTTCAATTGCAATAGACAATGGTCGTCGTCGTACTCATTTAACTGTGCTTATCTACTAATCTTGCTACCATTGCTGCTAAATGCTTTCCTATGTAGGTGCCTGAGACCTTAATTATATTCTCTCTTCTTGCCTTTACTACAGTTAAATAATTTGTTGTCATAATGTTTGTCCTTCCCTCACTTGAAACACTATTCCCCTTGTGCTATGGCTTGAGGCTTGATAGACTGAACTGTCACTGAAATGCTGTTGAATGGGTTCTCCTCCCCCTATTGCTTTTCATAAACAGCAGCTGCCCTTTTCCTACTCCTACAACTCTCTTTGTATCCCCATTCATTTTAACCGTGGCAAACAAGCATGACAGTAGCCTTGGGTTTTGGTTTGGTAGGGTTTTTTTTTTTTTTTCTGGCAACTGGACTTTCGGGTTCAAATAACTTACTCATCCAAGTTGGCTAAAAAATAAATAACCTTTCAGGCACCTCTACAGCACCTCTGCTGTAGCCTCTAAGCATGTTTACATGGAGGAAGTATCAGGTGAGAAGTGTGACAAGTTCTTTACTTTAGCAATGGGATTCTCCAAATAGAAATTTAAAGCATGCAACTGGATTTAAAATGGAAGTCAGGGACCTCCAGCCCTGACTAAGTTTTAATCTGTTCAGAAACATTTAAGGGCCTTGATTTTTAGTTGCTAATGTACTTTCACTTGAGGGCCTTCTGCTAAACTCCTATGTGGACACTCCTTTATTTATATAGAAATTGAGAAAACAACTTGCATTATGAAATCTCATTGGTTTTGGCTATGTTTTTCATAGGTGTAGTCCTGAACCCTTGTTTTTGTGGTGCATGCAATATTTCAGAAGTTATCATAACCTGAAGGTGAGGGCATTAAATAAAATGATGATCCAAGAAGATGCAGTAGCTTGATTTTGAACGTGACACAAGTCATAAAAGGAATATTTTTTTATCATATGAATTAAGTTGCAGGGACTGTTAAGTTAAACTTAAAATAACCCTTTTAAAAGTTGTTGAGTATAATGAATTAGCCAGGAGGAGTTAGAGCCTGCTGCTGCCAAGTAAAGTGCTTGGGGACTTGAGATAGAAGTGAACGATAAGAAGCAGCTTTCATGCATTCAGATAAATTACATGTTGGGCTTGGCTTAATCCTGGCATCAGAAT